>NC_081414.1:721882288-722184788 GCF_030272615.1 Cryptomeria japonica
ATCTATTACTTGGAGCTGCATGTGATCTACAACTGATATTAGATCTTGCCTTGGTTCTTTCTTCTTGCAAAATCCAATAGTGGCATTCATAACATAGTAAAATTAAATTTTAAAAGTGGGAATAAGTCGTCTTAGTTGGTGGAAGAACATAGTTGCAAGAACAAAGAGCTTGAGGTTGAAACTATAGAAGGGGAAATCTTGTTCTTATATATCAACCTTCAGGAATCATAGGAATATTTCCATTTATTTTATTTTTTCCTAGTTTGACTCACTACAGTGAGAACAAATATTTTGCAAGCATATATGTAGTAGATGTTGGCAACAATGTAGCATACTGAGAGGGGGGAGTGAATCCGTTTGCTCTCAAACTCTACACAACTCAAACTTAAATTCATATATGATAATAAGCAATAAAATCATGAATCAACACCACATCAATAACACATATAACACCAAGATTTTTGACATGGAAAACTTGGTTAAGGGAAAAACCATGGTGGGAACCTACCCACAATGAGATAATACCCTGTTAGGAGTAAGTGTAAGTATTACAATAGGGAATGAACATGCATTCAGGCACATTGCCTAGAGCTCACTACTCAAATCACAAGACAAGAAGGGATACAACCTTTGGGAAGGCTCGCTACATTACAGAAAGATTTGGATTACATTCGGAGAATCATGAACTAATGAAATAACATCCTCTCATGCCTGGTTATAGTTTCGATTAAGCACAAATACTCAAATTTTTCTCTTTCCACTTACTCACACTCTTTCACACTTCTCCTCTTCTACTGAAAAATAAAATCAATATTCACACACATAGATACATCTATCACATATATACTACATATATTTATACAAATCATCAACCTATATTTCAAGGTCGGCTAAACTCTCAATACAAATTACAAAACAATAACCTCACGCTACAACAACACATGCAGACCATAACAATGTTGGCGAAGACATAGTTTGGACCTAAAACAATACCATAAAAATGCAAAACCTCCAACAATTATGCATCAAACATCCGCAACACACTACAATCATCATGCATGTTGCATAACATGAAGAACAACACTGGATCAAGTAAATGATCAATAACGCACACAATGATAAATGTGGACCATCAACATAGATAGACCACGATCTAGAAACATCCACAAGAAACATGAATCACCACAAAAACAACTGCAACATCACCACTTAATAGAATCTTCATCATCATTATATCAAACCTCAAGAACACACATTAAAGTGACTATCAAACTGAAAGGTTCACTTGTGAACCTTCAAATGATGAACAATCTGAACATCCCAAACACTGCCAAATACAAAAACCAAGATATAGCAATTTTGAAGCAATGCAAAGCACAATCCAGAATACTAAATAACATGAACAATTGAATATCAACAATAATAGCGGATCTCACAACTCGATCAAAATATTGTGCAAATCTCTGAAACTTCTACTGAATCAACTAGAGATAAGTATCTCTAAACCCATTAAACCACAATAGCTCAACTGCAACACCCTAACCAAACCAACTCATCCAATCTAAATGCAACACTGGAATACACAGAAGAACATGTTGACATCAATGACAACACATTATTCCAGCAAACTTCTCAGCAATATCCAATAGTAGAACCTTTGTATTTTTCAATGGTATTAATGTTAGTTTGTTCATTGCATTCAAAAGTTATAAAATGCATATAAGTTAAGTTCAAAAATAGTAGCAAGTGATTAAATGGCTATATCTAGCCTAAGATTTTGTGTAGACTAAAACAATAGATAGATAGCCTCCAATGGAGTATTCCTCATAGTTACTCTCTTATTAACTTCTGAAACTTAGCAGCTGATTCAGAACTCTTCTATGAATATATAACATTCATTGCAGTTGCTATGGGTGTTGAGCTTTTAAATACTGCATAACTAGGAAAAGTTTTATTTTGGTAGATTCATTTATCCTAACCCAAACTTGAAAGGGTTGAGACCATGTTTATCAATTCTCTCATAGGCTTGTTCATGTGAACACTATAGTTTCCCACCTTGCTCTTATCTTCCAAAAATCAAGAAACCATGGTTGGACTAATAAGAAATCTTAATGAATTACAGTCTTAACTCTAAATGTAAATAGGCTTAGACAAGTCATGAAATAGTAATTCTTAAATGCAAACTGTTCATATGTTGAGTTAGTGAGTCATAAATTTTATAGCGGATATTTACTTACTATGATTATAAAAAATAATAGAATAATAGAATAATTTGTTAAACCAAGGATTTGTTTAGAACCTATTCATGTATGCATGCATGATTAGAGGTACACATGTATGCATACATGAGATGAGTCAAGATGACACCTAAAGATTTGCATTTTTAGATTAGAAAGTGCATTATATATAATGGAATTACAATTATAACCCTATGTTGTTAGGGTTTCTTTTGAACTTTTAAAATCATTAAACTCTCGCAATAATAAGAAATCAACTTAAATTAGCGTTATGATGGAATAGGAGCTAAAAATTATGATTTACCCTTGAGGGGATACCTATTGAATGGTCTTGTCAACCAACCTAACAAATAAGAAGATTTGTTTGATATAGAGGTTAGATTTGTTAAACTAGGTCAACTATAACTATCACTTGAGTGAACAAGTCAATTGGGGTAGTGAACAAGACTGCACATTATGTGCTAGTCTATTTTTAAAACCTTTGGCTAAGGTGGCACAAATATTTGCATGCACTAATTAGTCCACTTGAACTAGATGCACTTCCTAATCAAATGGTCATGCTCATTATGGGGTACCTATGGTGCTTGACCAACTAGAGTAATGTAGATTTCAAAACACTAGGCTCAGATGGAAATTACACCTAGCCCTATGTCTACACCTTTGTGAAGGATAGGGACACTTCTAAAGGGAGGTGTGTGGGGGACCACTGGGTTTGTGGTTGGAGGAAAAGAACCTTGATGATGCTCTCCCTTAGAAAGATCAAGCGAGACTTAAATGAAGATACCAGACTAATAAGAAAATCATTGTAGACTCTTAACTCATTCTTTGTTTTTCTTTATGATGTAAAATGATTATCAAATAAGAAATATGAATAAATTTATTCTTTTAGCTCCATGATTTCCTTTCAAATTATGTAATAAAATGTCAGATATTTATTTTTAAAAAAAATGCAAATGCAAAAGTTGCACTTTATTTTATGCAAGTTGTTTAAAAATTTTGCATTGAATTTATTTCAATAAGTTAGTATGTTACATTAAAATATATTTTTTACTCTAGTTATTACTAACTTTTTTAACTACATAAGTACCTGTGTAATTTAATTCTCCCAGTATTACTCATAAGGAAATGATATTTATATTTTTAATATTTTTTTCTAGTTGTAAGGCATTCCATGTTTCTAATTTAGACGAGATGTACACCTAAGATGGCTAATGAAATAAAATAAAAAATGTTGGTGAATGTTCAAATATTAAAATCTCTCTCTCTCTCTCTCTCTCTCTCTCTCTCTCTCTCTCTCTCTCTCTCTCTCTCACACACACACACACACACACACACATGGTAAGCATTCTTTTCAATTGTGCATGCCCAAGCATGTGAGTTATTTGACAAAATACCTCAAAGAAATGTGACCTTAGGGAATGTTATGGTGGTAGGATATGTTTAAAAGGGATTTATTGAAAAGGCCTTAGAAACTTCTAATTAAATTCAAGAAAATAACATGATTTCCTATGCTCAAATTGGAGCTTGGGAAGACAATATGGATTCCCATCAAACCATACTTGAAAACAAATTTCTACTAGATTTTGTAATTATAAAGGCCACTTCCCATCACCATAATCTTCAAATGAAATTTTGTGTGCAAACTAATAAAGAAGAATTAATGTATAAACTCTCTCTTGAGTGAATTCAAATTATGATTAATTATGTTTGAAGCTTTTATTATGTGAATAAGATTTGAAGTTCCTTGTAGCTTCCTAATGCTTCATGTTAGGAGGAAGGTGTGGCTTTACTAACTTATTAGGATCCATTCATATTAATGTTCACTAAAATTGATAAATTTTCTATTGAAATGTCAATACAAGAATACCTTTAGAGACATTAAATTTCCCCAATCTATTGTGTATATACTTAGAGATTCTAGCAAAAACTATGTCAATTTTTTTAAAATCAACATTTCATATCACACTCAATGATTTATTGTCAAGAAAAAGAATAATCTTTGACCAAGAGAAAATATTCATCCTATTCTCAATGATGGATCATGGAATGTGATCCAAAACATCAATATAATCTGAAAGCTAACATAGTTTTTGCTAGAAATACTTCATTCTAGAAAAAAGATAAGCTAGTTATCAATGGAACATCAATTACTTAGATTAACACATGATGTTAGATTCTTAAAGAAGTGTGCTAGACCTTTCACTTGTTTTCAACATATGCTTTTACTTTTTCTAGGTATACTTATATATTCCTACATCCTACCATGTCCAAGTTTGAGATTTAAGCATCTATTACCCATGGAGTATGATGGAAAATGGAACTAATAACCCATGTGTTATACCTTATTTTCAATGTATGTAGTTGTCATCACAAACTATAAATAAGGTATATAATTTCAAAGAGATTTCAAAAATTTCTACTCAAGGAATCTTAAAAAATTACCTTCTATTTATCACACAATGTACTTTTTATTCATATATGGTGTGTACCATTTTGGAGTTTAATATTTGAGTATATGTGATTGTTCTTCTAAAGCACTAACTTTCAATTACATAATTGATATAACTTAATCATGACTATGATACAATATAAAAAAGAGATTGGAATACATTCAACCTACACCTTTACTAGGATTGTTATGAACTAGTCTAGAATATGCTTGGGAAACTATTTACCTTAAGTAGTATCCTATTAATATAAGGACATGTAATGATTAAATGGAACCTAATATTATAGCTCTTAATGAAAATATGGTAATGGTTCTTTTTCTTGGCATGGTTTTTAAGAAACCATACCATTGCACCTATTATAATAAACTATCATAATGTCATCAATGTTGGGCTCTCTTGTAATATTGTTAATTATGATGGGCTAAAAGTAGTAATAGTAGATACATTAGTGTTTTCAACACCTTATTGGATAGTTGGGTGAATTGTTCATGTTTTATTTTGGATTGTTCGGTCTCTAGGCTAAGTTACATGAATTTAGTGCTTTATGAGGATTTGAGAATATGTGAAATATTTATAATTTAGGCATTGCTTAATATTTTTCCAATTGACTTGTTACTATGAGCCTATTCATCATTATTCATTTGTATGTAATTTGTTCCTTTTAGGTTGTAAGATTTCATGTTCAAAACCTATCTAAAACCCAATGTTACCACTCATATGATGTACCCACATTTTAACTATATGAAAGCTCTTAGATCATTACATTCATAAGAATGCATGGTATTAGTGGATAGTTATTCATTGATTGGTTAGCTATAACTATTCTAGCATATTATTGTGAGAATATTATTTGAGTATTTTAAATGACAACCATTACGTATGAGAACTATTAATTCTTGTATACTTATTATTATGAATACTTAGAACCATTCTATCTAGTTGTGATTGAATTTGTTGTTTGACATGAACTATTCATAATCTCATTGGCTTGTTATGGGTTTACCAATGTGTTTGGTCTTAGGGATTTTTCATGAAAGCATTACAAATCTAAATTATCAACTTACTCAACTCTCCCTATAGTTTGAATAGTAGTATTATTTGAAGGATACTTTATAACATAATATGATTACAATACTTGATATCATTGAATTGTATTATAGTACAACATCAGTTGGAGCCATATTGGGGCTTTACATAGTTATTATCTTGAATGTTATGCATAATTTGTATGCATGGATTTGCTTCTAACAATACTAGCAATTTCAGCAGTCTCCATAAGTTTTGATTCCATATTCTTCTGAAGGTACTTGTTAATGCCTGAAGAGGAGGAGCATCTCCCCAACATTTGAAACTGTGTAATTCCACATTGGCTAATCAGAGGAAATATTTGATGTCAGCTGCATCTCTGGTTAAGTCCAGGAAAGTGATATCCAATATTGCGTGAACAGCAATTTACATAACAAAAGGAAAAAGTCTAGAGCTTCCGGTAAGAGGATGAAAATCATTGTTCAGACAACAGAGAGTTACAGAATTTGCAGTGTTGCTATGTTATTACTTTGAATGGTGCAGGAAAAACAACTAGATTTTGGTTAATGCTGTTGAAATGAAATGGGACGAAATGATTTGGAGGTGGAAAGAAGAGAGGAGGTAAAATGATTATTACAGATGTGCAGCATGGCTGTACAGACATATTTATCCCACATGTAAGCAACGTAAGATAAGGGGAAGAAATGACAGAGATAAATAGGTAAGGGAAGGAATTGAAAAATCATACCTTTCTCGGCCTTTTGGCTAAGATCAAGTGTAGTATCTGTTCTTATCAGTTTAATATCTGATACGTGGTTCATTGAACCACACGATATTAAATTAATTTCTTCAGGGGGAAGCCCCAAAAGATAGCTTGCTATCAGGGCCTTCGAGCGTCGCTTCTGTCTTGCACTACTGCAGAAGCCTGGCGCACCCCACACCCAAAACAATAACAAATTGAATTCATTCGGTCTGCCTTCAGAAGCAGAATTAATCTGCAATGGCAATTTATGTCATTCATGTACAAAATATAATAGATTAATTCTTCAGCTTTAGCTTTTAATTAGATTATGCTGTTGCTTCAGTTTTGCATTGAATAATCAATTTTATCTTGCTTAAGTAGATGAATGATTTTATCTTTATGATTTCACCATCTTCTTTAAGACAGTATTTTCCTACGCATGAAGGAAAGACAACTTAATGTGGTTAGATGGAGGGGAAGTATTTGGTAAATATGCATAGGAGGAGAAGCAATGCATGGTAAAATGGGAGAGTTGAGTCATGACTGTGATACAGCACTTCAAATGCACTTTAAGGTTAGCAAATGATCTGGTATCAAAGTAAGTCTACTCTGCCCTTGATGTTGATAGATTGCTTTGAATATAATGTTTTCCTTATTGGATTCCTTGCCTCAACTTGGTATATACCAATGCATGATGCATAATATGTGGTCTTTAGGTATTCATATTGTAGTAGGTAAAAAATTAAGGTTTTACCTTTTGATGTAGTAAAATCTTTAATTTTTATATTAGGGGCCATTATATTAGGGAAAGATAGGAATTTGATAGATCTAAGTTTAAACAGACCAAGATTTTGATCGGGTTTTAGGGGTTTCAAATGTGACTCTTCTTTCCGTTTAAATTGAATTGATTTAATTAATGATGTTGAACTTAGGGTAAATGTGTATAAATTGAAGCAATTATCCATAAACAATGAGCTACATTTGTCAAACGAAGCCACGGACCTGGATTTGAGCAGTATATGAGTGTTCAGATCTATTCCCAGTTAGTCGACCTAAAATGTCGAGACCATGGTGGTGGTCGCCCTAATCCTCTAAATTTTTCATCGTCCAAAAGGGAACTTGTTTGTCTCTGTGAATAATGTCAATCCTGAAAATTACAACTCGGTACCTATTCGTACACATAGTAAAGAACGAAAAATGTTTTGGAATTAACCATGAAAGAGAATTCAAATGTAAATGAAATACTACAATGGTCATGCTTTCCTTTTGAGAGAAAGACCGAAAATGTCTGAAACACTAATGATATACCTTTTATGAAGTTTTGTTTGTCTTCACAAGGAGTTAGAGTTTCATATAGATAGTCTTCATAAAACATAAAACATGAATGTCATCTCCAATGCTTGAATCTTGATTTTAATTCTACTCTAATGCTTGATAGAAAACTGATTGCTTGCTCACTTGAACTCGCTAAAGTGTAATTGAGGACTTGAATTTGTTCGTTAAGTTTGAAATAAGAGGGGTAGACCTCCTTTTATACATGCTAGTCGAAAAACAAACTAATTTTCTAACACTAGCCAACACAATATCTAGGTTCCTGCTCAAATCATGTTACCGTTATGAGGCTCCAAAATGGGCCCTATTTGGGAGGACCATGGCGCTGGGTTCCCTAGTCATTGAGGACCATGGTGCCATCAAGGTCCAGGATCTTAGGGAGGAAAATGCAGATAATCAAAATTTGGACTTGATACATGGTGTGAGTAGAATCAGGGCTTCAATCAAACCTTACAGGATGGATGCCAAGGTGAGGGCCCAAATGAGGACTAAGGAAGTACAATTTAGGATGCTACATTTAGCCCCCATTTTAGTGGAAGTATGGGACAAAACATACTCATGGTAAAGTACAAAGATTTGTATTTGAAAATATTTTATCAATACATCAAAGAAACAAGACACGCCGAGCTCCCAAGGGACTTTAGGATCTTGCTTCTTCAATATCAAGATAAAAGGGACATCATAAGAGAGAGGAAAGAGAGAGAGAGTCATGACTACTAGCCTAGTAAGGTTCACTTACTATGAGTCATGAAAAAAAAAAATACCAAATTACCAATCAAAAGAATTAGTTTGCAAAGTAACTTGAGTATTGAGACATGTGATAATATGTGCATAAAGTGAAACATTGAGCAGTGTATGCCCCCATGTTAAAGCGATTGCATACACCTTATCGAGAGCAATTTCTTTAAGGTAGCATGCATTCAATGACAAACATGTTACCACAATGATATGCCCCCAAGAAAGGACAAATCAAAGGATAATGTGTTAGTTTTAGGATTAGCAATGTAAGCAATCATAAAATGAAACACATAAGACAATGAACATGATGTTTACCCTAGGAAAACCCTCCTACTCAAGGGAGAAAAACCCACCAAATAATCTCTTATATGTCAGATAAAGAAGTGTAGAATTTTACATATAACAATCAGGCCTTATATAGGGTTAAGTATCATACAACAATATATATGTCTCTTCTCTTGAATGAATGATTATACTTCTTGAAGAATTCGATCTACTTCTAGGAGGATGTGAACTTATGCTATTGCTTAGGAGAGGTGAACTTGAGAGGATGAATTGTGATGCTTGAAATGAATGATCACCACCTTATATATATACCAATCTAGGTGACCTTTCATCTAGGTCGGTTCCCTTAGAAGAAAGAAAAAAAACATAAAATAATAATTGCAATATGTAGGCCAACCTACTTTTAATTAAGGAGAAAATATCTCCTGAATCTACCAAACACTAACACTCCCTCTTAGCTAGGGAGATATTTTCTAGATATCCATGTCATGGAGTCTCTCAACATGATGCCCACAATGGCTACATCCATTTGTGGAAATCTCAAAGGTTCATTATGGAGTCTCTCAATGTGATGTTGTCATGGAGTCACTCAACATGACATTCACCATGGCTACTCCCATGTGTGGAAAGAAACATGTGCACAAGCGTCCATCACAGAGTCTCTCAACGTGATGTCATCATGGAGTCTCTCAACATGATGTCCACCATCGCTACTCCCATGTGTGGAAAAACACAAGTACAAGGGTTCATCACGAAGTCTCTCGACCTGATATCGTCATGGAGTCTCTTAACATAATGGTCTCATCTCATTATTAGAGATGAATAAGGGCTCACACCTCATATTTCTCCATCTCAGAGAAACCTACACTACAAGGGATTTCACCTCATTTTTGTAAGGAAAGCTCAGTGCGAAAATCGCTCTCCTAATGCCAATTCAGAGGGGATTTAAGCAAATGTGTCTTTGAATTCAAATCATAAATCATCAAGATGTGCACTAATGAGTAAACATCATAAACACACAATTATAATAGTGAACGGACACCAAATTTATATGGGAAAACCCTTATGAGAAAAACTCACCACCAAAGAAAGATCACTTTATTCACAGTAAACAAAAGATTACAATAAAGTTTCAAATTCCTTCTTCACAGGTATTCGTTCTTAGACTTTTTTTTATCAACCTCACAGGACAGAACATTGCAGTCATTTGATCAACTACATTACAATCATATAGAGCGTATTTAGTATCACTGTATACCTCAAGTTCCTTTCGATCTCAGACAAGCATAGTTCAATTGTCCAGTTTGTTCAACCATCAGGGAGCCCAACCGTCGATGCTCTATGTTCATGGGATCAACCATCGGTCGCTTTGTGCTCATCGGGTTACATTATCCCACATTCATCCGGATCACAAGTCATTAGACATTAAAATACAAAGGTTCAACTCCTTTAACCATCCATGAGGCAACCTTTTCACCAGTGACCTGTTTCAACACCCATGGCCTCCAAACACTCATCAGCACAACTCTGACTAGATGTCCAATTCAGACCAACATGATCTCCATCAGCCTGACTCCTGGCATCGACATAACACTCTATGACTACCCAAGTTACACTGACATGATCGCCATCAACCCGACTCCTGGCATCAACATAACACTCTCCGACCAGCCAAGTTACACCGACATGATATCCATTGGCCTGACTCTTGGCATCAGCATAACACTATCCAACCAGCCAAGTTATAACGATGGGATCTCCATTGGCCTGACTCCTAGCATCGGCATAACACTTTCTAACCAGTCAAGTCACATCGACATGATTCTGGCATCGATATAACTCTCTCTAACCAGAAAAAAATGAAAAAAAGTTTGAACAAAAATGTCAAGTGAATTCGAGGCACAAAATCCAACAAACTCCCACTTGTCGAGGAATTCACTAGACTGCCAATCACTTTCAGAAGTCACTGAGAACTATGGGTGCCAAGACCCATTGAATCTGCACACCATTTGAACTTAGTTGTGCTCACAGGTTTTGTCAATGCATCTACAACATTTTCTAGAGTGTCTACCTTGCTCAGATTTACCTTTCCATCTTCCACCATGTCAAGAACAAAGTGATATTACACTTCAATGTGCTTTGTCCTGGCATGGAAAGTAGGATTTTTTACTAAACAAATCTTACTCTAGCCATCACAACAAATTATAATTTTACTTGTATTAAATCTGACATCTGGACACAACCACTTAGGTCAAATGACCTCTTGACAGGAATGAGTTGCTGTCATGTACTCTGCCTCTATTGTGGACAAAGCGACTACAACTTGCCACTTGCTCATTGAGTGGATAGCACCACCATTCAATGTGAATATATCCACTAGTGGACCTTCTCCTATCAATGCCCCCTGCCCAATCAAAATCCACATACCCAGGAATACTGAGAGTCCTTTGTGAATCAACTGATTTACCATGATAACACAAAGAAAAGTCTAATTTTCCCCTGAGATATCTGAAAGCTCTCTTCATAGCATCCCAATGTGACCTACCTGAATTTTCCATAAATCTACTAAGTACTCCCATTGCTTGGACAATGTCTAGTCTAGTACAGACCATTGCATACATAAGACTGCCAACAACACTTGCATAAGGTACATTCTTCATATCATCAATCTCATCTGAAGATCTTGAACTGTCATTAATAGATAGTTTTGTTCCCTGCACGACTAGAACTACTTTCTACTTCTAATCAAAGGGTAGTGTAGGATCATGGGGGCCCAAAAAGTGGTGATGTGAAAAAAATAGCCTTCTCCACTCACCTAAAAATGCGAAAAATTTGTGTTGACTTTTTGCTTGGCCTGGGTGTCAGTACACATTGGCATGGTAAACACCTAAGAAAAAATAAATTATATAATATATAATGTAATATAATAATATATTATATATTACATGTTATATAATATATAATATATTATTATATTATATTATATATTATATAATACATAATATATAATATAATATTAGATTATAAAATATAGTATTATAATATATAATATAATAATATATTATATAATATATTAATATATTATACATTATATAATATGTAATATATAATATATTATTATATTACATTATATATTATATAATATATAATATAATATTATATTATATAATATGTATTATATAATATGTATTATATAGTATATTATTATATTATATAATATAATGTTATTTTAAAATAATTTAAGTATAAAAATCAAATATCCGATTTTCTGAGACAATATAAATGGCTATGATAGCTCGTGACTTATTTTTAACCCACAGGCTGTGCGATTTTTTAGAATCCAATATCCAATTGTTTGACCCAAATTTGCTAAAAAATACATTAAAAGGTAGGATTTCTATTGATTTCAATCATTTTCATTCAAATTTTTATTATTTTTTTAATGTTTATTTGTTTTTTCATTGAAAATATGGTTTTTTTTAAGAAAACTAGGTTTTTTAAAATCAAATACAAAACTGTTCAAATTTGTTAACTAAATTCAATTGTTTACATTCAATTAGGTTAAAAATGGGGGATAATAGTGAAAATATTGATCAACCACAACCACAACAACCAAACCCTCCTGCACAAAACCCTCCTTTGCCAAACCCGCCCTCAATTCAGGATTTAATTGCACAAAATTTGAACCAATTTAGGGGGATTGCAGATGTCTATCGTAGGATCTCTCGCCTGAACCTAATGTTTGATACCCTCACATCGATCATAAAGAGTATAGAAACTGTCATTGAGGAGAACAATCCCACTCTTTCATGGTGAGATTCTATGAGGGAACAATATGCAGATGGCTTGTCCTATAAGGAGATCAAGGATCTCGAGATATCGAAATCCGCTAGTGCCGCATTGTTTGTGAATCCCCACATTGGTCAACCCATAGACCCCCCCCCCCCAAAAAAAAAAAAAACTTTCTATTAAATGGTGCACAAATGATGGTATAGTGAAATATTTTTGGGATCGTTGGTGGATGGTTTTCGACAAACCACCCAACAACAATCTTGATGTCCCCCTCTACTTCATCAAAAAATTGTATACTGAGTTTGTTTTAGGAAAACATGTGAACTACTTTGACATCCAACCTTTCGAGGGTGTGGGTTTAGGTATGCCCCAAAATAGACCTGGGGTAGTTAGAGTAGTCCAAGGCCCATATGTACCCCCTCCTCTTGTTGATCCCCCACCTCCACTACAACATCCAGATATCATTTGTGAGGCGGTATCACAGACCATATTGTCTATTCAGTCTTTGAGTAGCCTTTTGGTTTCTCAAGTTGGGTCAGTAGCTTAGCCTACTTTTGATGGTAGCAGTGCATCTGGTGGTGCTGACAAATCCTCCTTAGCTCCACACATTTGCGTGCCCCATAGTTGTGTCATGTGTGGGCACGTATGCTTGGGTCTAGTTGGACAACCTAATGATCCTCCTGCACATAATGCAGATTATGAGGTGCATGAGATGCACAATGCACCAGATGTTATGACATAGACCATAAGATACCCTAGAGAGTCCTTGCATGCTAGAGGCAAGGAAGCACCTTCATCATACATTGATGATGTAGTGGTAACATTTGTATTTTCACAATCCATTCTATATTTTAAATGAATATTTATAATCTAGATAATATTAAGTACTCTTTTTTATTTACATGGTATATTTAATAGTTGATGACAGAGGAGGAGTTGACACAAATCCAAGAGAGCACCTTGACGGCCATTTCATCTGGCCTTGATATCTTTATGGTACATATATTATTGCACCTAGTCATTTGTATTTTATTGTACATGCATGCTCATCATTTATATTGGTATTAATTAGATTATGTAGTAACTTGCATGTATATCTTATTTTACTCTTGTAGGGCACAAGCAACACGAGTACGGGGTTGTGTGATTTAGGATCTAGTAGTGTAGTTGGAGACAAGGGAAAGGTAATTGAATGCAAATATGATTGAATGAATAGTTTAAATAACTTATAATGATTATACACATCTAGACATGGATTGATAGTTTTATATACTTGTTGTGTATATGTATAGAGAATTCTTGGATTCACATCCTTGTTGACTACACCCACTATACCTGAAGATGAAGAAGAAAAAGAGATGCCTCGAGTACATGTGTGTTTATTTTATTTTTTGTTTAGTAGATATAATTTGTTATTATCAGTGACAATTATATGCTAAGTTGTATCAATGTCATGTTTGTGAACATATGTAGGTTGTGTATGAAAAGATTGAAAACATACCTCCTCTACCGAAGACATACATCAAGAGTCCTACAAAGCTGGAGAGAAAATGTGGAGATGAGGTAACCAAGAATAGTTCAATTATAGTTTGTTTTTATGTTAACTTTTATAATGTGAGTTATATAATATAACTAATCTTAATCGCGGTTTGTTTTTTCTTGTGCAGGATCCTTCAAAGTCGAGCAGTGCAGCGAAGAGGATCGATTTTGATAATCCATCAGTAGCTTAGGATGTTATAGATAGTTTTGGTATGCTTACATGTCTAGTTGGCATGTATATTTTGTATATGGACATACATTCACCTATATAGACATACATTTTGGTTGAGTTGGTGTTTATGCCATATTTGTGTATGGACATACACTTGTAATCATTTGACATTTTCATATATACAAAAGTTGATATTTGATCATATAAATTGTTTCTCATGCATGCATGGTGTTATCATGGAAAAATTTAATCTTCAATCCAATAATTAACAATGGTTAATAATGGTTATTTAATGAACAATACTATTCATTTTATTTCATCGTAAGTGTTGTTTGTATAATGAACAATACAATTCATTTAATGAACAATACAATACAATTTATTTAATGAACAATATAATACAATTCATTATTACCATATGCATGCTCCTATTTTCCCCCCAACTCAGTCAAACGGTTGGGGTCATACCCTACCGCCGTCGTCCCTTGAGCACCCTAAGTGCTAAAAATTGTCAAACTTTGACGGGCCCTAACATGGAATCCGTGGCACCTGAAAATGATCCATTTAAACATAGGGGGCCACAAGAGGGGTCCCTACAAAATCCTATCTCGGTTTTTTATGTTTCCCTATGTTTTTATTAGGGCAACATGTTTTTAGTTGGCAAAAAAATCATCAATCTCATTCAATCGAATGTTGTCATGTGGCCAATTTCTCGTTCTACTCGTTGTGATAACGAACTGTCAACTTTGACATGTATAGTTAGGCATTATTACCCTATGCATGCTCCAATTCCCCCCCCCCCCCCAACTCAGTCCAACGGTAGGGGTCATACCCTACCGGCGTCCTCCCTTGAACACCCTAAGAACTAAAAATTGTCAAACTTTGATGGGCCCTAACTCGGAATCCATGGCACCTACGAACAATCTGTTCAAACTTATGGGGCCATGAAAGGGGTCCCTACAAAAGCCTATCTTGATTTTTCAAGTTTCCCTGCAGTTTTATTAGGAAAGCATTTTTTCGGTTGGCAAAAAAATCATTAGTCTCATTCAATCGAATGTTGTCGGATGGCTAATTTCTTGTTCTTCTCATCATGATAATGAACCATTGGCTCTGACATGTCTAGTTAGGAACTATTACCCTATGCATTCTCCTATTTTTCCCCCCTCACTCAATCGAACGCTCGGGGTCATACCCTACCCACGTCGTCGCTTGAGCACCCTAAGTGCTAAAAATTGTCAAACTTTGATAGGCCCTAACTTGGAATCTGTGGTACCTGCGAATGATCCATTTCAACCTATGAGGCCATGAGCGGGGTCCCTACAAAATCCTATCTCATTTTTTCAATTTTCCCTACGATTTAATTATGGCAGCATTTTTTCTGTTGGCGAAAAAATGGTCAGTCTCATTCAATCGAATGTTGTCGCGTGGTGAATTTCTCGTTCTACTCATCGTGATAATGAACCATCAGCTCTGACATGTCCAGTTAAGAATTATTACCCTATGAATTCTCCTATTGTGTCCCCCCACTCAGCCGAACACTCGGGGTCATACCCTACCGACATCGTCCCTTGAGCACCCTAAGTGCTAAAAATTGTCAAACTTTGACAGGCCCTAACTAGGAAATTGTGGCACCTGCAAATGATCCATTTGAACCTACAAGGCCATGAGAGGGGTCACTACAAAAGTATATCTCAATTTTTCAAGTTTCCCTATAGTTTTATTAGGGCAAATTTTTTTGGTTGGCGAAAAAATTGTCAATATCATTCAATCGAATATTGTCGCGTGGCCAATTTCTTGTTCTGCTCGTCATGATAAAAACCATCAGCTCCAATATGTCTACTTAGGCCTTATTACCCTATGCATGCTCCTATTTTGTCCCCCCACTCAGTCAAACATGTCATACCCTACCATCGTCATCCCTTAAGCACCCTAAGTGCTAAAAATTGTCAAACCTTGATGGGGCCATAACTTGGAATCCGTGGCACCTGCAAACAATCCACTTGAACCTACAAGGCCACGAGAGGGGTCCCTACAAAATCCTCTCCCATTTTTTTCAATTTTCCCTACGGTTTTATTAGGGCATCATTTTTTCGATTGGAGAAAAAATTGTCAGTCTCATTCAATCAAATGTTCTCGCATGGCCAATTTCTCGTTCTTCTCATCGTGATAACGAAACATCGGATTTGACATGTCCAGTTAGGAATTATTACCCTATTCATGCTCCTATCTACCCCCCCCCCCCCCCACTCGATCGAATGCTCGGGGTCATACCCTACTGGTGTCATCCCTTGAGCACCCTAAGTGCTAAAAATTGTCAAACTTTGACGGGCCCTAACTTGGAATCCATGGCACCTGCGAATGATCCATTTGAACCTACGGGGCCATGAGAGGGGTCCCTACAAAATCCTATCTTGGTTTTTCAAGTTTCCCTATGGTTTTATTAGGGCAACATTTTTTTGGTTGGCGAAAAATTCGTCAGTCTCATTCAATGAAAAAATATAGATAAACAAGCATTACAATGTAGACACATAATGATCATCAATATTTCCATGTATTGTATACACATAATTACCATTACACTTGCATGTGACTTCCATGAAGGAATATGCAAACATTATTTTTTTCATTATCAATACAATTACACCAATGTACTCATGTACAGATACATTGTATATCATCAATATAACTAAACCAATTTTCTCATGGACATCGTATATCATCATAAAAAAGTTACATCAATTCACATCCATATACAAATACAGCATCCCACTTCATTTGCATCAAACATCCTCATGTCCTAAGATAAAAGCTTACGTACAACAATGCCTGCATATAAATGAAGACCAAAATAAGCAGCCTTTTTATGCGGAATGAATGTGCTACAAGAAACAAATTATAAATATATCATTTGAAACATTTTTAAGACGTACAAGATTGTATAATTATAAAAATTACCAGTTTCTCTACGAAGTCTACAAGCATAACTTTGAAGAAATTCGCATGTTGATTAAAGCCTTTCTCACTGCATTTCTCTACATGATTGAAGACAATGGTAGATATTGTCATTTCTAAATAGCAATACATTCACTTGACTTAGTATTCATGTACAAAATTTAATCTTATTAATGCACAAAGTAATATGTACCATCACTAAGAGTAAACTAGTTAACAATGAATGATCTAGCATGAACCTGTATTTTTAAGAATTGTTAGTCTACACATAAAATGCATAGATGAACATAAAGGCTATGTGATAATCATTTCAAATGAAATGCATGATAATAAATGAAAATGTGGGATTATATACCATAAAAATACATCCCTTCAAATTATATCAAGAGATCCCAATATGTTGACGCAAAACTCATAATGCGATATTGTTGTATATCATCAAAAAAGACCTGCATGAGCATAAAGGTTTTGGGATAATTATATCATCAAAAATTGTCAAACAGTGTTGTCTAATAACAAAAATTGTAAAGCTCATCAAATGCATGATAATAAGTCGTGTTGCAAAAATACGTCCCTTCCAATTATATCAAGTGTACCCGCTATGTGCATGCAAAAACCGTGTTGCCAAAAAAAAACATTCATCAATAGACCTGCATTTTGAATACATCCTTAATATACATGTAACAAACTTGAACATTAAGGTTTAATGATCATTGTTTGAAATGAAATGCATGATAAAAAAAAAAGCACCATTAAAGACCTACTACTCAAGTATGCCTGAAGGGTCATCTCTTTTCTTAAGAGTATCCAATATTGCTTCATGATCAACAGTAGTCACTGTCCATAGGTCTTTGGTCTTCCATTTTTCTTGATGCTTCAACAACTTGACATTTGTAGCTATAATAAGGTGTGAATACATTAGAATGGTTTTCTGTCTCTCATAGTCTTCAAATGGAGGTATGCCATTCTTTCTAATCATGTATGTTCACAACCAAGTTCCCACAACAACTGAACCTGTAGGATATGTGAACCCGTCATCATTTGCCATTGGTTGTGTTAGCTTTTATTTTCCTTGTACACATCGTTCCAACCAATATTTTGATCTCTCTTCATTCCCTTGTGGTGCAACAACTGAAAAAACATTTCCTGGCTATACAAGATCTGATAGACGGTCATACTCAAGTGAACTTTTCATGTCATTGTTTGACAAGGATATCGTTTGAGATAAAGGAGTTAGATACTCAGGAACCCACGTATCAACCCACTCACTTGACTCACACTGATCCCAATCACACCAAACACAACTCTTACAAAAACAAGCCAATGCTCATGTCCAAATGTTCCATGAACTTGCATGTGAGCTGAGAAATGAATGCATCTTTGAAGAATCTTTAATTGTTTGACAATCCAATCTGTATCCCACTATGCTCTCCTCAACCAACCAAAATAATCTGGTCATTGTTGAATCAAGAGTACCTCCATGTGACAATGTTGAACTACACCAATCAGTAATAGAACGTGCATCAAATAAATTTACACCTGAAATCCTCAATTGCTCCTTAACTAGAACTCTCTTCAAACATGCACATGCTCCTTAACTAGAGCTCTCTTCAAATAGATTTTTGGCAATAATAAAATTTCTCTTCATCTTCTTGTTCATACGAATCTTCAATTTGTTTAGCAATGGTCTCATCTTTATCATCTTTAGAAATTGAACAAAGAGTTGGCATTGCTCGGTCAATGTCTTATTGCTAAAATTTTGGTTGATAAGTTGTGTAGCCCACAACCGAACGGTTCTTGTTGACCTCTTGCCTTCAAGATTCGCAATAATTTTCTCATCAATTTCAAGTAAACATTTTGGGATTCTTGAAGGTCTTGGATTTGGAATTTGTCTTTCACCCATGAGAGGTTCTTCATTTCTAAAGTAATTAGGTGTTACATATTGTTCACTTGGTTGAGCAATTCCACCTTCAATGTCAAAGTTTTCCACATTTTCACCTCCAATGTCAAAATTTTCCACATGTTCACCTCCTATGTTAAAATTTTCTACATTTTTACCTCCTATGTCAAAAAATTTCATATTTAGACCAAAATTATGGACACCTTCATTGTCAACTCCCAAATTTTCACTTTCCATTCTCACGTCATCTTGAGCATTTTCATTATCACTTTCAACAATTTCAACATATTCAAAATTTTCACTTTCAGAATCTACATTTTCATTTTCAATAACTTGTTCAACATTTTCAAATTCAATTTCCTCTTCACTTGAAGTAACATTAGCAATATTTAGCATACCTTGTCTTCTCCTCCTATGAACTTCTCTATCTCTTTCTCTATACACTTCAATTTGGTCATTTGAAAGTTTTCTTTTGCGTTTAGACTTCCGATGACTACTACTCCCCATTTACCTCCACAAAGATGCTCCTAAATGATTGACAATCTAAGATTTGACTTTAAGAATCTCTCAAAAGCACAAATTTGTCTCAACTTGTCTGAAAACTTGTGATTGTTGACAGAAAATAGAATGTGGGCTGTTGGAATCCACAAAATGGCCCACAAGGCTCTTTTTTATTTAGAAAAATTGGATATCGAATATCCAATTTTAATGTATCAATTGGTGGTCCCAAAAAATTTTCCCATTGCCACCTTTTTTTTTACTATTGCCACATTAATGGCAGTGGCAGAAATTGGATATTTGATAAAATCCGATATTCGATTTCATTACTCATATTTTAGAGAGAGAGAGAGAGATCAGGGGAGGGGGGAAGAGAGATTAGGGGAGAGAGAAATATTAGGGGAGAGGGGAGAGAGAGAGAGATTAGGAGAGAAAGAGGGGGGAGGTGGGAGAGGGAGAGAGAGAGAGGGGGGAGAGAGAGATAAGGGGAGAGAGGGGGGAGGTGGGGGAGAGAGAGAGAGAGAGAGAGACCAAATTGTGTCGTTATGGGTTATATTGTGTCAAATGACCCCTTTAAGACACCATATGACCCCTTAGGACACAATATGACCATTTAAAACTCTATATAATGTCATTATGGGTAATATGACCCCTTATGAGACCATATGGTATCGTTAGGGGTCATATGATGTCCTAAGGGGTCATGGGACACCATATGACCCCTAAGGACAACATATGACCCCTTATGACACCATATTGTGTGGTTATGGGTCATATTATGTCCTAAGGGGTCATGGGACACCATATGACCCCTTATGACACATATTGGGTCGTTATGGGTCCTACGGTGTCCTAATGGGTCATATTGTGTCCTACGACCCCATAGGACACCATATGACCCCTTAAGACACCAAATTATGTCGTTATGGCTCATATTGTGTCATATGACCCCTTTAAGACACCATATGACCTCTTAGGACATAATATGACCCTTTATGACTCTATACGGTGTCATTGTGGGTCATATGACCACTTATGACACCATATGGTGGCGTTAGAGGTCATATGGTGTCCTAAGGGGTCATTTGGTGTCTTAAAGGAGTCATATGACACAATATGACCCCTTGGGACACACTATGACCCATAATGACACAATTTAGTGTCTTATTGGGTCATACGGTGTCTTAAAGGGGTCATATGACACAATATGACCCATAACAACACAATTTGGTGTCTTAAGGGATCATATGGTGTCCTAATGGGTCGTAGGACACAATATGACCCCTTAGGACACCATGGGACCCACAACGACCCAATATGGTGTTGTAAGGGGTCATATGTTGTCCTTAGGGGTCATATGGTGTTTCGTGACCCCTTAGGACACAATATGACCCATAACAACACAATTTGGTGTCTTAAGGGGTCATATAGTGTCCTAAGGGGTTGTATGACACAATATGATCCCTTAGAACACCATAGGACCCATAACAACCCAATATGGTGTTATAAGGGGTCATATGTTGTCCTTAGGGGTCATATGGTGTCCCATGACCCCTTAGGACACCATATGACCCCTAAGGACACCATATGGTGTCATAAAGGGTTATATGACCCATAACGACATAATTGGGTGTCTTAAGAAGTCATATGGTGTCCTAAGGGGTTGTAGGACACAATATGACCCCTTATGACACCATAGGAACCATAACAACCCAATACGGTGTTATAAGGGGTCATATGTTGTTCTTAGGTGTCATATGGTGTCCAATGACCCCTTAGGACACCATATGACCCATAACAACACCATATGGTGTCATAAAGGGTTATATGACCCATAACGACACCATATAGAGTTGTAAAGGGTCATATTGTGTCCTAAGGGGTCATATGGTGTCTTAAAGGGGTCATATGACACAATATGACCCCTTAGGATACAATATGATCAATAACGACACAATTTGGTGTCTTAAAGGGTCGTAGGACACAATATGACCCCTTAGGACACCATAGGACCCATAATCTCTCTCTCTCTCCCTCTCCCCTAATCTCTCTATCTCTCTCTCCCTTTCCCCTCCCCATCTCTCTCTCCCTTCCCCCTCCCCATCTCTCTCTCTCTCTATCTCTCTATATCCCCCCTCTCTCTCTCTATCTCTCTCTCCCTCTCCCCTAATCTCTCTCTCTCTCTCTCTCTCTCTCTCTCTCTCTCATCCCCTAATCTCTCTCTCTCCCCATTCCGCCCTCTCCCTCTCCCTAATATCATATAATAATTTATTTATAAATTAATATATTAAAATATTAATAAACAATCGATTAATTATGTGCAAATTTAGTTAGTGAATTTACTTATTACAATCGGATATCCGATTTTTGTTGTACAAATTTCAAATTTCAAATTTTGGCTCAGGAATGCTTTGGGATTTGGCTTGGAAGTGACAAGCCTGGAAAGTCAACCAAAAAAATGTGTTTTTTAGTATTCCTTGATTTTCTAGACTTTACATTGGTGCCTAACGACTTTTTTTTATAGCCAAAATTGATAAATCGAAAAGGGTTTTTTAAAGACGTTCTCAGCTTTCCAACAATATAAGGCTTTTCTTATTTCAACTTTAATAAATAATTATTATTTATTTTCTAGTTGAATTCTGACAAAAGTCCTAATCTATAGATTGATTGAAAAACACTCATAAATTTCAAATGGTATAACATTTTTTGAATCCAAAACATGCATCACATCCTACGGTTTGTCTACTATAGGGAAAAAATTTTAAAAAATAAATTTCATAAGGTTTTGACCAAGTTAAGGTGGTCAGACGTAGGAGTTTATGAATTTATGAAAAGTTGTAGTAAAAAATTCATAAATAATTATTTACTTTATTAAGAATTATAAAAAAATATGTGTCACATCTAGACCTGAATTTAATACTTATATTATAAATATTATTAAAAAATATTATGATTTGATTTTGATTAGGGTGGTCAGACATACATCTACTTCTTATCTTTTTCCTAAAATTTTAGTACCACTGCATTGAAATTTGAAATTTTCATCAAATAGGATTTTTTTTTCAAAAAAAAACTAGTAGCTTAGAAACTAAATTCAGTTTTCTATAGATTCTCTTCTTACATATTTTAAAAATAATGTTCACAACTTATTCAAATTTTCATGTCAAGTTGCATAACTCTGATTTTCTTAAATTTCATTGCCACTTAAGGGCCTGTTTTGGCACACCATGATCCTGCACATACCCCAAACATATTAAATATATCAAGAACATTAGTAATATATTTTCTCTGGCTAAGCCAAAGCTTTCTAATAGATCTATCCCTTTTGATTTACATTCCCAGAATGTATTTTGCTTCCCCCAAATCTTTCATTTCAAACTTCAAAGACAACTAAGATTTTAGATCTAAGATCATCCCTTATCATTGTCAATAAACAAAATATCTTCTACAAACAAAGAAATAATAAGTATCCAACCACCTTCAGCTTTATAGTACACAAAATGATCAGATTTAGACCTCACAAATCCCAAAGATAAAACATATGTATTATATTTTTGGTACCACATTCTAGGAGATTGTTTCAAACCATAAAGAGACTTTTTAAGTTTACATACAAGATGTTCCTTACCTTTCTCCATAAAGTGCTCTACCTCGGACATATAAATCTCTTCTTAAAGATCACCATGAAGAAAAGTTGTCTTCACATCCATCTACTCAAATTCAAAATCATATGCTACTGCAAGTGACAAAATATATCTAATGGATGTCAGCTTAGCTATATGAGAGAATAATTCTCCATAATCAATACCTTCCTTTTGAGAATACCCCTTTGCAACCAGTCTCGCCTTATACTTTTCAATAGTACCATCAGGACCATATTTTTTTTAAACACCCACTTACAGCCCACAGGATTTCTATCTTTAGGCAAGGGTACCAGATCCCATATCCCATTATTCTTCAATGATGACATTTCATCATTCATGGCTTCCAACCAAGAATCTGAATCTGACATGTTGATAGCCTCTTTCACAATCCTAGGCTCATCTGTATCGATAAGCAAAGCATAAGCACAATTTACATCCAACATTGAGAAACCATACCTATGAACTTGTCTTCTCTCCCATGTGGACCTTCTCAACTACTGAGGTGGAGGTTCTTGTTCTTCTTCTGAAATTTCAAAGCCGCTTGAGCTATCCTCACTTTCAGGGACAGAAGGAGTTTGTAGTTCCTCTTTTTTTGGAGCTAGAGGAATTTCAACTACTTCTTTTCTATTTTTTGTCTTTCCTAACTGTAGATCTACTGAGACAGGTTTCAACTCATGAAAGATAACATTTCTATTGTACAACACCTTCTTATTAACTATATTCCAGAGCTTGTATCCTTTCACACCAATGCCATAGCCAATGAAGATATATTTTTCAGCTTTGTTATTCGATTTTGATATTTTTACTTCAGGCACATGAGTGTATGCCTCACAACCAAAGAGATGTAGATGCCATAAAGAGGGGTTTTTACTTGACCATGCCTCCATAGGCATTTTTTCAACCAATGCTAAAGTGGGAGAATGATTCAACAAGTAACACGTTGTAGCAACTACCTCAGCCCAAATTTTTTGTCCCAAGCCAACACCACTTAACATGCTCCTTTCTTTCTCCATCAAAGACCGACTCAACCTTTCAGCAACTCCATTTTGTTGAGGAGTATAAGGCATAGTTTTATGCCTCTTAATTCCATGGTCTACACAATATTTGTCAAAATATGCATTGCAATACTCACCATCATTATTTGTTCTTAAACATTTTATTTTTCTCCCAGTCTGATTTTCAATTAAACTCTTTAAATCAATTGAACACTTTTGATTTACTTTTCAAAAAATAAACAAATGCCCTACTTGAGTAATAATCAATAAACAATACATAATACCTTGACTTAGACAAAGAGGGAACATCCATAGGACCAAAAACATCAGAGTGGACATAGTCCAATACACCAAAAGATTTTTGAGAACTCGAATAAAATGAAACACGGTTCTATTTTCCATATATGCAATGTTCGCAGAAATAAAATTCAAGAGTACAATCTATCAGCCCCTCTACTAGGTTTTTATTTTCAAGGTTTTTAAACCTTTTTCACCAATATGACCAAGCCTATAATGTTAGAGCATCGGTTTCTCTATTGAAAGTTTAACTTCCATAGAGTTTACATCATGTGTTAACACAATAGTTTTTTCATACTTTACAAAGACATTATTACAACATATAGGTTTGGCATCTAACTTATATAGAGTCTCAATATGTTCACCCTTAGCCAATACAATAGACCCTCTAGTCATCTTACAATCATTAGACACAAAAGTTACTTGAACTCCAACATCATTCAGCTTACTAACAAAGAGTAAATTTCTAGCTAGACTTGGTATATGAAGAACTCCATCGATTCCCTTTATTTTGCCATCTGGGAACTAGATTTTAACTCTTCCTCTCCCTACATTTTCCAGTGTTGAATCACTCACCTGGAACACCTTTCCACCAACATATGATTCATACTTTGAGAATCACTCTTTAAAAGATTTCATATGGAATGATTCCTCTGAATCAACTAACCATACATCATCAGATGCAGGCATTGCAAAAGATTCTACAAAGGCATTTGCATCACTTTGAGAAGACTCAGTATCACAAGTACCCTTTTTCTTCTTCTTCTTCCTCTCCTCTTTGTAATCCTTTTGGATATGGCTTTTATTCCCACAGTTCCATCATTTTACCTTGGACTTCTTTCCCAGAGACGTTGACCTCTCTTGTGGTTTGGATTTGGACTTCTTGTCTTTCTTTTTGTCTTTTTCCTTTGACCTTCCTTGAATAGTGAGAGCCTCTTTAGCCAACTCAAAAAACTTCCTTCACATCTCTTTTGACAAAAGTGAAGCAACCACCACATCCATTTTAAACTGATTAGTATTACTCCCAAAATCCATTACCAAGTGGTCCCATGTGTCAGGCAAGGAACACAACAACAACATACAATGTTTTTCTTCACTAGCAGTTACACCAACAAATGTCAGTTTTGTAACAACCATATTGAACACATTCAAATGATCTTCTACAAAGGTTCCTCCATCCATCTTCAAAGAGTATATATTTTTCCTCGAGAAAATTTTATTCACCAAGGATTTGTCTTGATAAACATCTCCCAATTTCTTCCAGAGAGAATGTGCAGTCTTCTCCTCATGAACATTTAATAGAACAAAATCTACAAGGCTCAATCTTATCAATCCTCTAGCCTTTTGGTTTGCTAAGTCCCAATCTTCTTGCTTCATTCCCTAAAGGTTTATTTCCAGACACATCAACCCAAAGATCTTGGTCAACCAAAAAATCTTCAACTTTGAGTTTCCACAACTCAAAGTTTGAGCCATTGAATTTTCCAATGTCCATTCTCCCAGAATTGCTTGTCATCTCAATCAACAATCAAGATAGATAAAATCTTTGCAAGACTCCCACTGAACCGAATTGACACAAAAAATCAACCATACCCAACAAGGATAACACAACTGGCCAGACTTTGATACCACTTGTAAGGAAAGCTCAGTGCAGAAATCGTTCTCCTAATGTCAATTTAGAGGGAATTAAGTGAATATGTCTTTTTCAATTCATATCATAAATCATCAAGATGTGCACTAATGAATAAACAACATAAACACACAATTATCACAGTGAATGGACACCAGATTTGTTACTACTTATCAAGTTGCCATTAGTTTTATATCCAAAGTCATTCTATATACTCTAGTCGGTTACCTCTACCGAAACTTTCAGTCGGTATGCACTGAACAGTTGGTTAAAGAAGAAAGTAGTCACAGAGCCCAGTATGCACCGAGCTATCTACCGAGTAGAAATAATGATACACTGAGTTGATATACACCGAGTGAAACATGTTACCAAATTCATTGAATCTAGACACACATGGGAAAACGTGTTACAAGATCGAGGAGCATAGAACTGTTATCACATTGGAAATTGCACTTAAAGATTGTGTATGATTTTGAGGTCATCTAACCAATGAAATATTCTGTATGATTACTCATTTGATAAATCATGTTTGTAAGATCGAAGCAATGAATCAAGTCACCGACATAAGAGATCTATTTATACAGCATGGATTAAGGATAAAAGTATGACAGAGAGAGAGATATAGAAGTGTATGAAGCAAGACATGTGTGATACATAAGAAAGCACTAAGTGTTATGATTGTTACAAAGACACAAAGTCACCGAGAAGGATTGCAGAGAATAGTCAAAGAACAAAGTAAACAAAAGGGTTTACCGAGTTATTCTATGGGTTACCGAGGTATGCTATAAGCAAGGTAATCATATTTTGAGCACATAGAATCTACTATAACATTCCAGATGTGAAGTTGCAAATATTTGTAAAATTTTATTGAAATATTTTGAAGTTGTAAGAGAAACCTTTAACAGGGTAAAAGACTCTAACAAAGTCTATAAATTGTAAAGCCTCTAACCAGGTGCAACATTTAGTTTAAGTGTTGTAAAATCCTTTAGCAAGGTAGATCTAATAGATCTTGATACTCCTAACAGGGTAAGCTATCAAAAATAGTTGAACATGTAGCTCTAACTAAGTAACCTTTATTATTGCAGTAGTGAAGTTGCGGGTGCCATCCCCATCGCAGTTTTTCTCTTTAACCAAGAGTTTCTGCGTAACCAAATATATGAGTTATGGAGTGAATCATGTATGATTGTTATTTATTTATTTTGGTTTTATGTTATGTTGCAGTAGTTTGTGGTTTATGCATAATAGTGAAAATAATATTGATAAAAGGATTTGAAGTACTGATTCACCGCTCCCCTCTCAGTACATTAGCTTTCCATATTGGGCCTAACAATTGGTATCAGAGCTTGAATCTTGGAAAAAGGTTTAACAACCTAAAGAGAAATATCTTATCAATGGAAGGCTATAAACAATCTCAGAGAATTGTGTATCTGCAAGAAGAGTTGGATCATGCTAATCAAGTGATTGCAGACATGCAAAGACAAATGAAAAAATCATTGAAAGTTAGAAGAAGATTATCTGATGATTTGCAAGACTCTTAAGAGTTAGTGGAACAAATTGAAACATCATTTGAGAATAGTATATCTGAAGAGACTGAAGAAATGATTAGAGTATTGAAAGAAAAGAACAAAGCACTGGTTGATTAGCTAAAAGCAATGAAAAGAGGACATGAATAGTTTAGCACATAGATGACTGAGAATCTTGATGCACTAAGGATAGCTAAGGATAAAGTAAGAGATCTAGAAAGAGAAAAACAACAGCTTGAAGCTTTAGTATCTGAAAAGAATGAAGAAATCACAAGGTTGACTGGGATTCAACAAAATCTATCAGATCAATTAGGTTATGCACATCATGAAGCAAATCTGAAAGATGATGAGAATCAAGCATTGAAACTTGAAATACCAAGGTTGACCAATGAACTTGAAACAGAAAA
This sequence comes from Cryptomeria japonica, assembly GCF_030272615.1. NCBI lineage: Eukaryota > Viridiplantae > Streptophyta > Pinopsida > Cupressales > Cupressaceae > Cryptomeria > Cryptomeria japonica. Next base: position 721,910,445 of record NC_081414.1, read on the forward strand.
GAATCCAAGGAAACACTGAAAAAGAGTTAAGAAGCATCAAAGATGTTGGATGAGCAATTGAATACAAGAAGATCCAACAAAGAAACAGGACTCGGTTACAAAGGAAAAGACTCTACCGAGAAGGGAATTCATATAACCAAGAGAGGAGAATCATCAAAGCAAGCTAGAAACAAGAAGCACATCAAAAGAAAGAAGCCTATTTGCAACTACTGTGGAAATCAAGGTCATACTGCTAACATGTACCAAATCAGAAAAGGTAAGCAACCGAATGTCACTAGGTCTAATGGTTATTGTCACAATTGCAACAAATATGGTCACACATCTAACCAATGTAGGACAAAGTCTATTAACAATTGTAAGAAGGCAAATTTCAAAGGATTTTGTAAAAATTGTAATAGATATGGACATAGTACCGAGAAGTGTTGGCTTAAGCAAAAGAACTATATGTGGTTTGCACACCGAGCAAATGCTAGAGGTTACCGATCTCACACAGATCCTTACCGACAGTATTCTGCAGTACCATGGGATTACAATACAAGGATATGGTGTGAATGTTGTGGAATATATGGACATATAAGTGCCAACTATTTTATAAGGTTTAGAATGAACAACCGAAGATCATGGAGAAATCCTGGTATGGCATGTTTTCATTGTCACAAAGTTGGACACTTGGCTAGAGATTGCAGAGATCAACCTAGAGGAGACACTGAGGAAATAAAAGACAAATTACAGATGATTTGGAAAAAGAAGGAAATTATGTCAAATGAAGAAAGCACCTTACCTACCAAGTTAGATGTACCTATACCAAATTAATCGGTAAAGGTATGAAGGGACTGCATTATCTCAAAGGTCAAATCTTAACAGTTCCTATTTTATTATGTACTTAATTCAAAATCTGCATAATTAAGATGTATTAGTAAGTTTGAAATTCTATCAAAGTCTTTTGGAGCACTATACAGAAAGACTGTCAAGTCGGTGAATACAGGAAGCCTGTCAAGTCGGTAAATGAAGTTAGTCCAGCTACTCGGTTAAAGCACAAAAAGGAGAGAAATTTTAGTGGAATCGAGTGCATTTAATGTTTTGACCTAACCTGCACGAAGCCCGATAAGGTATATTGTGTACTTAAAACATTTACGTGGTCATTTTTCACTCACCAAGTTTTCAAGAAAGCAGAGAAAAGCGAATCAAAGGTGATCAAACCTCCTCCAAAGCAAAATCCAAGGTATTTACATCAATCTCAATGCATTGTTAAGCTGGTTTACCGATCATATCAAGTTGTTATCATCTGCTAACTGTGAAGCATTTGCCGTTTGAAAATATTCAAACCCTAAGGATATTTTGTTAATTTTTATCTAAAATCTGCAATGGCACCTAAGATCTAAGATCCCATTGTTGTTGAGAACATCGAAAAGCCCTCACTGAAATACTCCTTAACTCCCAAAATTGAATCTGAACCGGATGACAAAACTACATTCTCACTCATTCTGAATAGAGTTTTATTAGTCAAGGATGTGAGATTCTTTACCAAATGTCGAGTTGAAGAACTAGGTCACGTTGAAATCAAAGACACATATGATGAATTGTGCACCGATGGTAAAATGGATAGCAAGTATGAGCACATTAAGATCAAGGGATTGACTGAAGCCCTAACCTATCCCCATGTATTCAAACCCCAATGGGTCAAGTTTGTTTTGAGTAGAGTTCATGATGACTTCATGTGGCTAGAAGAGCAACCGTTTAAGATCACCAAGGAAATTATTCATTTGATCACCAGTTATCCTATTTATGATCATGCGCCCGAGCTCAAAAAATGATATCACAGAAGGAATTGATCAGTTTAACCAAAGTAGAATCAGATTGTAGGGGACTGAAATTGAACAATGTCACTGATGCAAAACTAAAGTTTGCCATTAGAGTAATAGGTTACTATTTCTTCCAATCGGCAAGGGAAAACAGTGTACCCTATGCAGCAGTAGACTTAGCATATAAAATTGTGAAGAAAGGCATGAAAATTGATTTATGTGAGGTATTGTTGAAAAACCTGTTTGAGAATCTCAATACCATAAGGAAGCCAAAGAAGAACAATTCGGCCAATACACTAAAGTTTGGATCACTGTTAATATGCATGTTTTTCTATTTTGAAAAATTCTTTCCATCAGTTAGTAAAGTTGTTTGGGAGCTACACCGACCAATCACCCATCAAATCAATGACTTCATAAAGAAGTTAGGTGATAATTTTAATGATATTATGGATGATTATTTCAGCAAGTTTCAGGAAAGGATGCATAATAGGTACCGGATTCCACCCAAGCTAGTGGAGAAATACAAGGATGACATATGTTTTGAAGTGGACACTGATTACTATTATGTGAATGTTGTGGAACCAAGAACTCAATCTTTGCCACCTATGGGTTACGAGTTTGATTTTGACATCACACAACAGTAGACAGATGCATTTCTCACATTACAAAGGCATGCTACCGAGCTGAGGTATGGAACATATGAAGAAGTGAAGGAGTAGGTAAAGATGAGCTTTGTAGTACCCAAAGCTACAAGGAAGGCAACAAAGATGATAAAGGAATTAATGGAGAAATTTGGAGAAGATTCTTCCTCCACACCTATCAAGGGCACTATAGTAATCACCGAAGAGGAATCTGAAGCCCAAGAGGCAGCTATAACACTGAGCACTGAATTGCCTAAGGGAAAAATGTTGAAAAGAAAGAAACATGATACATCAAAGGTATCACCGACTCCTCCTGTAAAGTGACCTAACACAAGAGCATCTGCAACATCAATGAGTGAGAAAACAAAGATTGTTGCCACACCAAAGGTAACAAAAACTTACAAGAAAACTACTCGGAGACTCATTTTGGCAAAAGAGTCCAGTGACACCGAACCTGAAGATGCAAGTAAATTTTAGATTGTCAAGAGCAAGAAGGTAAATGTACATAGTGTTGAAACTTTCTATGCTAATCTGAAGAAATATGGTGGATTTGGATCATTCAGATATGTAAAATATGAATCCACATCTGATGATGAAAAGAGACAAATAGAAGAAGCGGTCATCTGCACACTATTGAAATTCCGATTGGTCCCATTGGAAGTATGTAAATCTCTTCCAAATGAATTATATTTGCATATTGACAATAGGTGGAAGTATGCAATGGACTTAGAGAAACAGATGAGAGAAAGAAGTTTTGTACATCTTTTCCCAGACATGTCGGTAGATGAGATCACCGAACATCTAAAAAACTACCACACAAAATTCCTAGTCAAGCAAAGAGCCTTGAAATTGATGAATGGCCTTTACTTGGATGTAGAGAATGAGACAAAAGAAAAATGGCAGAAAATATTTAGAATCAAGAATGTTGGTGAGCAAGCTGAAGTTGAAATAGTTGATGTCACCGAGCAAGACCCTGTAGACACCATACAAGTGGATGAAGATATCATGGATACAAAGGCACCAGAACAAGAAATGATAGAAGGAAATGCTTATGCCCAACTTGTATCTAGTGAATCAATTTTGGAACAAGTTCAGCCCTATCCTCCTGTCAATCAACCTATTTCAACCGAGGTCCCTAAGGGCACGGAGCAAGTCACAGAAGGTCACAAGTCTACAGCTGGAGAAGGTACTTCTCAAGAATAGACCTCTCATGCTCCATCTAGCACTGAACACGTTACAACCGAGACACCAAGCTCAGAGACACCAAAGGACACTACAGAGGCTAAAGAAACCGACCAAAGTGTTGCCTGTATCGAGCAACCTACCAAGGGTCAACAAGCCTCACAAGCCATTGTTTTAGTCCAACCAATGAAAGGTAAAGAAAAGAAGATGAAAAAGCATAGTTTCAAATTAGATTTGTCAAAACAATAGTGTTGCCCAATGCTGATATATCCAAATTAAAGGGGCAAGCACTCATTAAATTCGGTGAACTATGCAAAGCCAAAGCTGAATAGGAGAAGCAAATGGCTATTCAAAAGAAAAATAAAGTACTTTAGAAGGTGAAAGCACTCTTAACCGATATGCCACCTGAAGCTACAGTAACCAAAGATGCAGCCATCCACATTCAACTGGATGAACTCCTAACCAAGATAGAGACATCTGGAGTAGATGCATCTGAATATTTGAGCAAGTTAAAAGACAAGGAGCTCACTGCAAAAATGATTGAAGAGGTACAAAAAGCTATTGCCATTGGCAAAGTTAAACTTGTCAAATTTATTGTTGAGTTGACTCCTCAACTCAAGCACATTCTTTATTTATTTTAGAAACTTTGTACATTCTCTTTATTTATTAAAGATATCAAGAATAAAATTGAAGTGATTGAGAAAGAGATCATCGATCTCTCTAATAAGTTGACCACTGAGCCAAATTCCATTTAGAATTTTTATACCAAGCTACAACAGCTCATGGCTCAACAATTGGAACTTAGGAATGAAGACCACAAGATAAGGATGGACATAATGACACTTCAAACATTATTCCTTCCTCATCTTTCCTCTGTCCAAGAATAGATCAACAAAGCTACCTCCCTATCCACTCAACAAGAGGGAAGCACCTTAGATGGACTCATTTCACTATTAGTTGACATTCAAGAACATAATTCACTTATGGACAGTGTTAAGGATGCCCTCTCTGCTGCTCTCACTGATGCCCGAACAAAGTACAAATCCATTTTTGACCAGTTGCCACCACCGAATGGTAACTAAGTCTTGATGTTTGTCAAAAAGGGGGAGTGAGTATCATATCAAAGTATATAGGGGGAGTATACTGAGAAAACTAGAGTATTCAAATGCAGAGTCAATTTTGACAGGGAACAGAGAATAGAGCAGTGAACCGAGCAATTATCACAGAACATTGATCACCGAGCATGCAAACTTAGAGTTTTGAATAGTATATTGATAAGGGGAGTATATTTGAATATACTATTTCATTGACTAATGTATATACTGTCTATTTAGTCAAATTTTGTAAGTATATAGATTTTTTTTGACTTATGACTTTGAAAGTAGTTTTGTCAAACATCTCAACAAATGTCAAAAGGGGAGATTGTTACTACTTATCAAGTTGCCATTAGTTTTATATCCAAAGTCATTCTATATACTCTAGTCGGTTACCTCTACCGAAACATTCAATCGGTTAAAGAAGAAAGTAGTCATAGAGGTTAGTGTGCACTAAGTTGTCTACCAAGTATCATTCCATGTCTACCGAGTAGAAATAATGATACACCGAGTTGATATACACTGAGTGAAACGTGTTACCAGATTCATTGAATCTAGACACACATGGGAAAACATGTTACAAGATTGAGGAGCATAGAACCGTTATCACATTGGAAATTGCACTTAAAGATTGTGTATGATTTTGAGGTCATCTAACCAATGAAATATTTTGTATGATTATTCATTCGATAAATCATGTTTGTAAGATCGAAGCAATGAATCAGGTCACCGACATAAGAGATCTATTTATACAACATGAATTAAGGATAAAAGTATGACAGAGAGAGACATATAGAGGTGTATGAAGCAAGACATGTATGATACATAAGAAAGCATTAAGTGTTATGACTGTTACAGAGACACAGAGGTCACCGAGAAGGATTGCAGAGAACAGTCAAAGAACAGAGTAAACAGAAGGGTTTACCAAGTTATTGTATGGATTACCGAGGTATGCTATAAGCAAGGTAATCTTATTTTGAGCACATAGAATTTGCTATAACATTCCAGATGTGAAGTTGCAGATATTTGTAAAGATTTTATTGAAATATTTTGAAGTTGTAAGAGAAACCTTTAACAAGGTAAAAGACTCTAACAAAGTCTATGAATTGTAAAGCCTCTAACCAGGTGCAACATTTAGTTTAAGTGTTGTAAAATCCTTTAGCAAGGTAGATCTAACAGATCTTTATACTCCTAACATGATAAGCTATTAGAAATAGTTGAACATGTAGCTCTAACCGAACAACCTTTATATTGTAGTAGTGAAGTTGTGGGTGCCATCCCTAGCGCAGTTTTTCTCTCTAACCAAGAGTTTCTGCATAACCAAAATATATGAGTTATGGAGTGAATCATGTATGATTGTTATTTATTTGTTTTGGTTTTATGTTATGTTGCAGTAGTTTGTGGTTTATGCATAACAGTGAAAATATTGTTGATAAAAGGATTTGAAGTACTGATTCACCCCTCCCCTCTCAGTACATTAGCTTTCCATATTGGGCCTAACAAGATTTACATGGGAAAACTCTTAAGGGAGAAAAAACTACCACCAAAAAAAGATCACTTTATTCACAATAAATAAAAGATTACAATAAATTTTCGGATTCCTTCTTCACAAGTATTCATTTTGAGACTTTTTTTTTCATCAACCTCACAAGACAGAACAATACAATCATTCAATCAACAACATTACAATCATATAGAGCATATCATGTATCACTGTACACCTCAAGTTCCTTTCAATCTTAGGCAAGCACAATTCAACTATCCAGTTCATTCAACCATTAGGGAGCCCAACCATCGACACTTTGTGTTCATGGGATCAACTGTTTGTTCAACCATCGGCCGCTCTATGCTCATGGGGTTACATTATCCCACTTTCATCTAGATCATGAGTCATTATATATTAAAATACAAAGGCTCAACTCCTTTAACCATCTACGAGGCAATTTTTTGATCACTGACCCATTTGAACACCCGTGGCCTCCAAACTCTCATCGGCACAATTCTGACCATCCAAGTCATACCAACATGATCTCCATCGGCCATACTCCTAGAATTGGCATAACACTCTCTAACCAGCCAAGTTACACCGACATGATCCCCATCGACCTAACTCCTAGCATCAACATAACACTCTCCGACCAACCAAGTTACACCGACATGATCTCCATTGGCCTGACTCCTGGCATCGACATAATACTCTCTAACCAGCCAAGTTAAACTGACATGATCTCCATTGGCCTAACTCCTAGCATCGATATAACACTCTCCGACCAGTCAAGTCACATCGACATGATCCTTGCATCGATATAACTCTCTCTGACTAGAACAAAATGAAAAACAATTCAAACAAAAATGTCAAGAATAGAAAAAATTTGATCAAGTCAAGTGAATCTGAGGCACAAAATCCAACAATATTTCTTCATCTCAAAGAAACATACACTACAATGGATTTCACCTCATATTTCTCCATCACAGAGAAATATACATTAGAAGGGCCTTCACCTCATATTTCTCTATCACAAAGAAATATACACTACAAGGGGTTTCACCTCATACTTCTTTATCATGGAGAAATATGCATTATAATAGATCTTCATGATGATGTGACTCCCTCTAAAGTTCCAAGTACTTTTATCAACCTCCTAACTACCTCATCCAAGGTTGCCTCTATTGGTTTATCAGGTCCCTCTGAATGTTAATTCCTCCTCTTTGAAAACTCTGATCACAATGAAAATCTGAATAGGTTATTTCTCTTTGAGAAATGTCTCTAGTTATGTGCCACCAACTCAGCCCCATGGCAACAACATGTGTCTCCATTCTTCAGCCTACGCGACTTCTTCATAGGATGCATCAAGCTCTTTCCCCCTTGAATGAAATATTTCATCATCCTTATTCTCCTCAATCCATCCTGGAAACATCTTTAGAGAGATTACTAATAGTTCATAGAATCAACCTATCCCGAAGAGAAATACCAATGCTAGAAGCTTACATGATTCACTATTCCAAATAACTACATAAAATATTCATCAACATTATTCAAGGGTATGAAATACTTATCTCTTTATTGACTAATCTTCCTCTCAACCCTCCAATTTTTCTTTCTTGATCTTTGCACCTAAATATTCAAATCTACTCCAGATGCGACAAGAATAGGGACAACAAACCGAAGTTCTATTTGCTAGATATGGTCCCGCCAGCATCTTCAACTTTCACTTCCTTATGAGGTCCTAATTTTGTTCCAAGTGGTGTCACTAGTACTCAGAACCCGTAGGTGGAGAAAGGATTTTATTGGTGAGTAGTGTGAGTTTGAGGCTACACAGCCATGAGAAAATTGGAAGTCACTCCAAATGACAGTCGCTATAGTTAGATCTGTGTGACCTTCATGATTCCTGATAATGTATATAGTGTTTGTAGGTTTGGCAGTCGATTGTGTATTTTGTCGATGGATCTTGCAGGCTCACATGGTTTTGTATGATAAGATTATATTTTCATAGTAGATGCAAATGTTCAAGCCCTAGATGCTCTATCTTTTCCACTTATCTACCTCCAACACAGACGTCTCCTCTTGAGTGCCACACCAGTAGATTACATAAAATTCAATGCCTTTCAAAATGAAATTCATAGAGAATGTGCTTAATTAAATGTGATCAGATTTCTTGAACCTGCTCTGATACCCTTTTAATTTTAGGATCAGAAATGTAAGCAATCAAAAAATGCAACACATAAGACAATGAACACAATGTTTACCTTGGGAAAACCCTCCTCCTTGAGGGAGAAAAACACAACAAATAATCTCTTCTATATCAAATAAAGAAGTGCAAAATTATGCATACAACAGTCGGGCCTTATATAGGGCCAAGTCTCATACAACAATATATATGTATCTTCTCTTGAATGGATGATTATACTTCTTGAAGAATTTGATTTTCTACTAGGAGGATGTGAACTTTTGTTGATGCTTAGGAGAGGTGAAATTGAGAGGATAAATTATGATGCTTGATATGAATGATCACCACCTTACATATATACCAACCTAGGTGACCTTTCATCTAGGTCGCCTCCCTTAGAAGAAAGAAAAAAATATAAAATAATAACTGCAATATGTAGGCCGACTTGCTTTTAGTTAAGAAGAAAAGATCTCCTATAGCTACCAAACACTAACATAATGGTAACAAATAAAAAACACATAAGGGATCTACTAATTCTGGGGTCAGTATTCTTTTGTGATAAATAATATATATCATGAAATGCATGTATTGAATTGACCTCGTCTCCCAAAGGTATTGGAACCACAAGCACAATGGAAGAAGGGAACATGTGTCTTTTGAGTCAACATGGAAGAGACCAAAAGAGATCTCAATGCTTCACATCGTCCCCAAATAGACAACACAAGGGACCCCAAATAGAAGAATGTCAAAATATATTTGGCCTCTTTATCACCTTGCACCAATGAAGTGACAAGGGTCATCCAAAGAGAACCTAACATAACAAAAAAACACATCATGGGGAAAATACATTATAAACAAGAAAGAAGGGAGAGAGAATCTATGACATGAATGAAGCTAATCAAGGAATTCATCCACCTCCCAATCTTACATCCCCATTTTCCAAAGCCTTGAAAATCAGTCAACTAAAATATCAGTGAAGTAGTTAGAGCTACAATCTTGGAAAATCCCTCAACAAACTTTCTATAATAACTAGCTAATGGGTATGTGCAAGATAATGGGGGCCAAAAAGTGGCAATGAAGAAAAAAATGTGTTTTCAACCTTTCCAAACATGCCAAAATCCGCTTTAACTTTTTGTTTGGGTCGGGCAAAATTTGAATTTGGTTTGGTAATACCAAACCAAATCGGATATCTGATATTATCAGATATCGCATTTGTGATGTCACCATTGTGATGTCACTATTGTGATATCATACTTTTCAAATTGGATATCCGATTAAAATCAGATATCCGTTTTTCTCGACATAAAAAATATAGTTTAGTAAAATGGGCATAACTTTTGCGTTTATTATCAAAATTTTGATTTTGTATAGGCGTTGGAAAGGTAATTTAGAGACCTATCAAATGGATGAGGTAGTTTGATGATATTATAGACAAAAAATTAATTATAAACATTTTAATTTATTCCTTCAATTTTAAAACTTTAAATACTCACAAATTTTGCATACAAAGTCTCATTTTTTCCTATCACCTCCTTTATCTATCACTTGTCTATCTATACTTATATAATGTATTTTATATATCTATTTCTTCTCTACTTATGTCACTTATTTTCTCATTCCATGTAGATAAATAAATTCCCAAGTTACATGCATCTCTGCATATATCTCCATCTTTCTATTCACATCTCTCCCTCTCCCACTCCATCATTATCACTCCTTATTTCTATATTTCTCTCTAATAATCTCTCTTCTCTCTATTTATCTCCCTCCTCTACCTTACCCTACCTATACTTATATATTACTTGTCTCTATCACCTCCTTTCTCTCCCTATCTTGTCCCCTCTCTCTCTATATCCCTATAGATCTATCTTCATGTATATTTATATCTCATTATCTCTAAATCTCACTTATTCACTCCATCTCTCCCTCCATTTGTCTTACTCTCTCTATCACTTTCTATCCATATATATCTCTATCTCCATCTTCACATCTCCATCTCTTTCCCTATCAATCTCTCTTTTTATATGTTCCTATATCTTTATATATCTTCCTCTATACATGATTAATCTACTTCTTTGTCTCTTCCTCTATCGCCCTCTTGAAATATCTTTCCATTTCTCTACTTTTATCTCTTTATTTACTCCATCTTTATATATCATTTTCTCTCTCCCCACATCCTTCTCTATAGTGCCTTTATATATCTCTATATCTTCCTCTTTCTCTCTCTCCCTCTCTATCTATCCCTACCTATAATCTATATCTCTCTTTCTCACTCTCTTGCACTATCTATGTATCTCTATCTATCGATATTTCTCTTCCTTTATATCTCTCTATCTCTTCCTTTTTTCCTCTCTCTCTTTACCCCTCTCTATCCATTTTTCTCCATCTCTTCATATATTTATCTTTGTCTTTACCTCTCTCTTTCTCTATATCTATTCACCTCCCTCTCCCTTTATCTTCATTTTTATCTCTATCTTCCTCCCTCCTTTTCAATATTTAGATATGTCTACCTCTTTCTATGCATCCTTGTCCTTTATTTTTTCTCCCTCTCACTTCATAATCCTTAATATCTATATCTCTATTTATGTCCTTCTCCTTTAGTTCTTTTCCCTCTCTTTAGTTCTTCATCTCTCTTCACCCTTATATCTCTCCTTATTTGAAACAATATATATGGTTTCCTAAGGGGTTATATCATGTCCTAAGTGGTCATATGGTGTTTTATGACCCATTATGACAACATATGACCCCTAACGACACCATATGGTCTCCTAAGGGGTCATATGTTGTCATAAGGGGTCATAAAACACCATATGACCCGTTAAGACACAATAAGACCCCTAATGACACCATATGTTTTCCTAAGGGGTCATAAGACACCAAATGACCCCTTAGGACACCATACAACCCCTAATTACACAATTTGGCATCCTAAAGGGTCATATGGTGTCCCAAGGGGTCATAGGGCACCATATGACCCCTTAGGACACCATACGACCCATAGCACCATATAGTGTCCCAAGGGGTCATATGGTGTCTTAAGGGGTCAAAGAACGTCATATGACCCATTAGGACACAATACGACCAATGATGACACCTAAGGGGTCATATAGTGTCATAAGGGGTCATAGGAAGCCATATGGCCCCTTATAACACTATATGATCCCTTATGACACCGTATGGTGTCCTAAGGGGTCATATGGTATCCTAAGGGGTCGTATAACACCATATGACCCCTTATAACATGAGAAGACCCATAGAGACATGATATGGTGTCCTTAAGGGTCATATGGTGTTAGGAGATACCATATGACCCCTTAGGACACAATATGACCCCTAACAATACCTAAGGGGTCATATGGTGTCCTAAGGGGTTATATGATGTCCTAGGAACCTTTAGGACATAATATGACCCCTTAGCACACCATACAACCCCTAATGACACCATATTGTGTCCTAAGGGGTTGTAGGACACCATATAACCTGTTAGGACACAATATGACCCCTAACAACACCTAAGGGGTCATATTGTGTCCTAAGGGGTCATAGGACACCATATGACCCCTTAGGACACCATACGATGCATAATGACAGTATATGGTGTCCTAAGGGGTCATAGGACACCATATGACCCCTTAGAGGACCATACAACCCATAACAACATAATATGGTGTCTTAGAGGGTCATAGAACACCATATGAGCCCTTAGAACACCATACGACCCATAATGACACCATGTGGTGTCTTAAGGGGTCATAAGACACAATATTACCCATTAGAACATAATATGACCCCTAACAATGTCATATAGTGTCCTAAGGGGTCATAGGACACCATATGACCCCTTAGGACACCATACGACCCATAAAACCATATAGTGTCCCAAGGCGTCATATGGTGTCATAAGGGGTCATAGAATGCCATTTGACCCATTAGGACACAATACAACCCATGATGACACCTAAAGGGTCATATAGTGTCCTAAGGGGTCATAGGACACCATATAACCCCTTAGAACACCTTACGACCCCTTACGACACCATATGGTGTCCTAAGGGGTCATATCGTATCGTAAGGGGTCATATAAAACCATATGACCCCTTATAACACAAGAAGACCCATAATGACATGATATGGTGTCCTAAGGGGTTATATGGTGTCAGGATATGGTGTCCTAAGGGGTCATATCGTATCGTAAGGGGTCATATAACACCATATGACCCCTTATAACACAAGAAGACCCATAATGACATGATATGGTGTCCTAAGGGGTCATATGGTGTCAGGAGACACCATATGACCCCTTAGGACACAATATGACCCATAACAATACCTAAGGGGTCATATGGTGTCCTAAGGGGTTATATGATGTCCTAGGAACCTTTAGGACATAATATGACCCCTTAGCACACCATACAACCCCTAACGACACCATATGGTGTCCTAAGGGGTCATATGGCACCATATGACCCGTTTGGACATAATATGACCCCTAACAACACCTAAGGGGTCATAGGACACCATATGACCCCTAACGACACTATATGGTGTCTTAAGGGGTCATATTATGTCCTAAGGGATTATAGGACACCATATGACCCCTAACGACACAAAATGACACCTAATGATACCTAAGGGGTCATAGGACACCATTTGACCCCTCAGCACACCATATGACCCCTAATGACACCATATGGTGTCCTAAGGAGTCATATGGTGTCCTAAGGGGTCATAGAACACCAGATGACCCCTTAGGATACCATACGATGCATAATGACACTATATGGTATCCTAAGGTGTCATAGGACACCATATGTCCCCTTAGAGGACTATACAACCCATAACAACATAATATGGTGTCTTAGAGGGTCATAGAACACCATATGACCCCTTAGAACACCATACGACCCATAACGACACCATGTGGTGTCTTAAGGGGTCATAAGACACAATATTACCCCTTAGGACATAATATCACCCCTAACAACATCATATAGTATCCTAAGGGGTCATAGGACACCATATGACCCCTTAGGACACCATATGACCCCTTTACGACACCATATAGTTTCTTAAGGGGTCATATGGTATCCTAACAGGTCATATAACACCATATGACCCCTTAGAATACAAGAAGACCCATAACCACATGATATGCTGTCCTAAGGGATCATATGGTGTCATGAGACACCATATGACTCCTTAGGACACAATATGACCCCTAACGATACCTAAGGGGTCATATGGTGTCCTAAGGGGTTATATGATATCCTGGGAACCTTTAGAACACAATATGACCCCTTAGCACACCATACAACTCCTAACGACACCATATGGTGTCCTAAGGGGTTGTAGGACACCATATAACCCGTTAGGACACAATATGACCCCTAACAATACCTAAGGGGTCATATTATGTCCTAAGGGGTCATAAGACACCATATGACCCCTAAGGACACTGTATGGTGTACTAAGGGGTCATATTGTGTCCTAAGGGGTCATAGGACACCATATGACCCCTTAGCACTCCATACAACCCCTAAAGACACCTATGGTGTCCTAAGGGATCATATGGTGTCCTAAGGGGTCATATAACACCATATGACCCCTTAGGACATCATACAATGCATAATGACACCATATGGTGTCCTAAGGGGTCATAGGACACTATATGACCCCTTAGGAGACCATACAACCCATAACAACATAATATGATATCCTAGAGGGTCATCGAACACCGTATGACCCCTTAGAACACCATACAACCCATAACAAAACCATGTGGTGTCCTAAGGGGTCATAAGACACAATATGACCCCTTAGGACATAATATGACCCCTAAAGATGATATATAGTGTCCTAAGCGGTCATACAAAACCATATGACCCCATAGAACACCATATGACCCCTTAGAACACCATACGACCCTTTACGACACCATATGGTGTCCTAAGGGGTCATATAAAACCATATGACCCCTTAGAACACAAGAAGACCCATAACGACATGATATTATGTCCTAAGGGGTCATATGGTGTCATGAGACACCATATGACCCCTTAGGACACAATATGACCCCTAACAATATCTAAGGGGTCATATGGTGTCTTGAGAGGTTATATGATGTCCTAGGAATCTTTAGGACACAATCTGACCCCTTAGCACACCATACAATCCCAAACGACACCATATGGTGTCCTAAGGGGTCATGGGATACTATATGACCTGTTAGGACACAATATGACCCCTAACAACACCTAAGGGGTCATAGGACATCATATGACCCCTAACAACACAAAATGATGCCTAACAATACCTAAGGGGTCATAGGACACCATATGACCCCTTAGCACACCATACGAACCTTAATGACACCATATGGTGTTTTGAGGGGTCATAGAACACCATATGACCCCTTAGGAAACCATACGATGCATAATGAAACCATATGGTGTCCTAAGGGGTCATAAAACACCATATGACCCCTTAGGAGACCATACGACCCATAACAACATAAAAATGGTGTCCTAAGGGGTCATAGAACACCATATGACCCCTTAGAATGATGAATACTAAGAGGGGGGGTGAATTAGTATGCCAAAAATCACTGTACTAAAACACTTAAATAGTCTAAAGACAAACCCGTAAAACAGTTTAACAGACATACCGATTATCACACATGCAAACCAAAATGCAAGTAAAGCAATCACCCACAAAAGCAATACAACCATAACACAAGATGTTTGACTTGGAAACCCAACTGGGAAAAACCACGATGAGATGGAACTCACAAATCACTATCTGCAGAATAAAAACTAGACCGGTTAAGGTCTTACAATGTTCTTCACCAGAACAGATCCTGTTAGGAATCTCAATCTCTATTAGGAGATAAGTCCGATTAAAGACTACCTTGCTAGAGGATTTTAGATTCACAGAGGTGAACCACCTTGTTAGAGGATTTTACAAAGGCTTTTGGGCCTACCCGGTTAAAGGCTACAGACTTGTCAAAGATGTAAGTAATCAACAAGTGTTTGATCTATCTAATAGCACAAACTGCTTGGTTAGATCCAGTATTGCTCACTGTTAATGCATTCCAGCATTACTTCAGTCTTCTCTATCTCTCTCTCAGTTACAACTTGATCTTCTCAGATAAGATCACTCTTACAACAACTCAACAACCACCTTAAACCCTAGCACAACATAAACCCTTTCAGCAACTTCCTAAAACCCTAAAAATGATGTCCTTTTAAAGGAATCTGATTTCATGTCAGTCCAATAGGATTACATTACAATTTCCTAGGTTCAATGAATCTAGACATACTCAATAACACAACACAAAAAGCACCCTCAGTGTGTCGGCACCGTCAAACAATCAGTGGATTGATAACTCATCACAAAATGTCGGTTGGTAACTCATCACAGAGTATTACCAATTCATACAAAATATCGGTTGCCGGTTTGACAAAAATGAAGACTACTAATAATGTGTTATTTCGCTCTGCTTCCTCATACCGCTTGAGATCTGCGAACCGCTTGGGGTCGACATGCCACTTCAGACCAGGAAACACGTTCTGCAAAATCACCAATAGTCTAAAGACTAGAATACAACATACCGGTTGGAACAAATACCGGTTGAGCTCTAGCTCATACATATAAAGGGGATCTCAATACAAGTGTGTGTCCATCAATGACAATCACAAAATAAACATAAAAAATGCCAACAATCTCCCCCTTTGGCATTGATGGCAACACTTAGGAAAATAAAATTTTGACGTCTAAGTGTTTTACAACAAAAACATGCCATTAACAAAATTGCTCCCCCTAAGTATATACACTATCCCTTAATCAATACAATGTATAGCAATTTTTCATACACAACATAAACATTGAGATATCAGAGCATATAGCATATATCAAAACATATATCAAAAATTGAAAGCCAAATACTTCTCCCTATTCAGCTCCAAAATAGATAGAGTACTTCTCCCCCTTTGCCAACAATGACAAAGTACCACTGAACAACCCTGTTTCCATTTGATATTAAAATAATAAAAGTTTATGACAACAATGAATAATACTTGTCAAAAACTGATTTATAGTCCTGCAAAAATTGTTTCATGGATAGAGACTAGGACTCAAGTAGGGAGGTTGCCACTTCTTTTTCTGTTTTCATTTGAGATACCTGTTCCTCCATTGCATCAACTATGCTCAACTCCTGCGTAACTGTCAAGGTATCCAGGTTCAGATAACACTTTTGAAGTATTTGCAGACATGGAAGTAAAACCAGTTGAAGCTCCTGCAAATCCCTAGACCATGTACTGATCTCCTACTCCATTTTGGTTGACTGGATCTGAAACTGGTGAACGGTTTGCCCATAAGTTGCAAAGGTATCATAGGGTGGCTTAAATGTGCTCAAGTAAGACTGTAAGTCCATTTGAAGCTTTTGCTTCTGAGCCAGCACATCATCATAGAATAGATGGGGTTGACAAATTTTGCTTAGTAGCAAGTTTTCCTCATCCAAAGCATCCCTTATATCCTTTTGGTCTTTCAGAAGTTCAGACCGGAGCTCATTCAACTTTTTCACCAGAGCAATGTTAAGAGCCTTTTGACACTCTTTCTTGACATTTGCCTCAGCTGCTTCTTCTAGGCTCTGCACCTGATCATCCACTATAGTACATATTAGTTTGAGCTGTGCCAATGATGATTCAGTGTTAGGAAGATTGGTACCGGGGATCAAACTGGTAAGGGTGTCTACAGCCGCTTGAATGATATCTTGCTCCTTTTTCCTTCGTATGATTTGAAGGCGTTCTTGGGCAACCTTGATGCTCTGCATAAGCTCCGACTCACTTGAAAACTAGAGATCGATAGGACTAGAGATATCAGTCGGTCTGGCTTGACTCCCGGTTGCCTTCAAAGTCTCCATCTGTGTGCTCTTCATCGCTTCCGCTGCCTTGTCTGCTTCTTCCTCCTTCCTTTTCTTTGCTTCCTTTTTCTATTCTTGTTCCTTGTCTTCCTCTTCTTTCTTTTTCCTCTCTGTTTCCTTCCTCTTTTCCTCTTCTTTCTCTTCCTCTTCCCTCTTCTTCTTTTTTTCCTCTTCCTTATTCTTCTTTTCTTCCTCTTCCTTCTTCTTTTCTTCCTCTTCCTTCTTCTTATTCTCTTCCTCTTCCTTCTTCTTCTTCTCTTCCTTATCCTCTTCTTTTTCCTTTTTCCTCTCATCTTCCTCTTTCTGCTTTCTCTCATCTTCATCTTTTCTTTTCTCCTCTTCCTCTTTTCTCTTCTCTTCCTCTTTCTTCTTTTTCTCATCTTCATCCCTCTTCTTCTTCTCTGTCTGTTCCTCAGTCACTTCCTATGTGTCCTTGGCTTGCTCACTGCCCTATTTGGCTTGTTGCCCCTGTTCTATTCCCTTAGAAGGTATGTCCTAAGTGACATCTTCTATGTCCAGTGCATCGACATCAATAGTGTCGATTGGTTCTTCAACCAGGTTTCCTTCTTCATCAAAAACTTCATCTGGTTTGGATACAACTGGTTCTTTTTTCACTTGCAGGTTGGCCATACGTGCCTTGTGAGAATTGATAGCATAATCCATATGTTGATGAGTGTCTTTTTCAACATCATCAATTCTCCCCTCTAACAGCTAGAGTCTTCTTCTCCTTGTGAAGAAGAGTCCTTTATTTTGATCCAAAACATCAAATAATTCTGAATTTGAGAGGTCGAGAAAGTATTGTGCAAAGACTTTCTCCCTAATCTCCTATTCTTTTTCTATGGCAATGCGCCATTTATTATCTAATGCCTTAAATAATGAATCCGGTGTCTGAGATTTAATCTCTGATGGTGACCAGTCATTTTTACACAAATAAAGAATAATCTCCTATAATACTTCATCTTTCTCCTCACTATTAAAATCATCATAGTAATCAACTAAATCATGAAGTAATTTTCTCCTAATATTCTTTACTGTCCTTTGAAAATGTGTCAAAGGTTTGTATGAGGAGATATCAATATTTACCGGTGCGGATGCTGCCGGTTCATTCTTCTTCATCTTCTTTGTCTATCTGGCCTTCTTTGGCTTTTCATCAGACTCAGTCTCTTCGGAGTTCGGTTCATTTGACTTAGTCTTCCTTTTTCTTTCAAAGACTTTTGTCAGTGCTACTTCCGGTTTCTTCTTTGCAGGTGACTGCTTGGTCACTCTTGGAGTTGCAGTAGTAGCCGATGTCGATGCTGCAGGCACTGCCTTTGCTTTCTTTGCTGCTGGTTCTTTTCCTTTCTTAACAGAGGGTTCCTCTACCGGTGCAATCCTCTCCAGATAGGTTCTAGTCCTCTTCACCTTGGGATCAAGAGGCAAGGCAATAAGGGTTGAGGCATACCCTTCTAGCATATCATACATCACCTCATAGCCCATTGGCTCCACTTCCTGCATTCTAGGCTCAACAACCTCCATTAGGCATTTGTCCACCTAGATGGTGAAACAGATGTCATCTTCATATTTCTTAACAATATCACCTGAGATCCTCACCCTTTGACTCATCTTCCTCCTAAACTCATCAAATTATTTGTTCAGTACATCAAGGTAACTGGTTCCGATAGCTTGAATTCTTTTCTTGATCTGTTTGGTTACTAGTTGGTCAGGGGACCATTGGACATCTCCTACTCCAGGAAAGAAGCCTTGGAAATAGAAGAACAACCCAACCAATAGTTGTTTGAATTTGAATCTCAGTGCATTATCCTGTTTAATTGACTTCAAGTTAGACAGGAGTTGCCTCTGCATACCGATGCATAGGTCAAATGATGCATCCTCTTTGATCATCCGGTAAGTGGCATTTACCGCTACAGCAAATACAAAATTAATCCTGCTACCTGAGAATGTTTTGTAGCCTATCACCATGTAGGCATACTTCACCAGTTCATCCTTGATCGATTTAACTGTCATACCTTGTGAATCACTTGTTGAACTGGCGAGCTTGGCCATTTCCATTTTGCTTACCGTTCTAAGGGCTGGCACTTCCCCAGTGTTGCAAAAATCGGTGACTGCATGAATTGCCTATGGCATGATGTCATGCATCCTCTCCAGGTACATCTTGTCACCATGGACTCTGCTCAAGATGATCTTGATGCGATCCTCTGAAAAGTCTTCCAGAAAGTATACTGCATTATGGAGTTTCTTCTTCTCTAGGATACTAAACTCCGGTTTGATTTTCTTATCCTTACCGCAAAATAAACCTAACTGGGTATGAATGGCTAAAGACCCTAGGTCTTCTATTTTGCAATCAATATAGTTTGAAATTCCCTCTTCTACTATGACTCCAGCCGGAACTTGTGATAAAGCATTATATTTGGACTTCCTTTGAATGAAACTTTCTAACTCAATGGACATGTTAGAACTGGTATGTGATGCAGAAGCCATTGTAAAGTATTTCAACAACACCAAAATAACTTTAAAACGCGAATTTAGGGCTTCTTGTTTCTGCTTCACTCCACTCTCTGTCGGTTGCCAAATCACCGCTTTGTATTCTCCATGACCGTTTGCAAACTGAATTTGAATCTCCTTCAAGACTTGTCAATTTCTTGAAATCTTAGCTCAAATCATCTTTTCTTTGCTTTGCACTTTAAAAAACTTTTCTTCGCTTGAAAACAGATAGTGAGAAATGATTTGAAATATGCTTTTATACATGTCTCTCACCTACCACCAGTAATGCTCATCTATTAGGGCGTAAACCCTAATTTGCCTTTTTACCATTTTTGGTCTTCTGCCAAGTGACAGGTATCACATACCGGTGTAACCGGGGGTTCAAAAACATTTCGCCGTTTGCTCCCCCTAAGCCTTTTTGGAGCTTAGTTTGCTAGTTCTGATATTTCCACACTAGGTGAGGTATCACATACCGGTGTAACTGGGGGTTCAAAAACATTTCGCCGTTTGCTCCCCCTAAGCCTTTTTGGAGCTTAGTTTGCTAGTTCTGATATTTCCACACTAGGTGCAGAAACCGGTTCCTCTTCCAACATTGTTGGTTTCTTCCTCCAGGTTTTGTTCATGTCCACTTGAACTATTTCAACATCAATTTCTCCTTTCTGAGTAACCAGTATATCATCAGATATACTCTTTCCGCTTCTACAGAATCTTGCAATGTGACCCAGTTTGTTGCAGTGATAGCAAACCAATCCAAGTACTCTCCAAGGTCCATTGTTCATGTTCCCATTCTTCCTTCTGCATGTAGCAGTAGTGTGACCATGTCCATGACAAATCCAATAGTTTGCTCTCCATCTGGTTGCCGGTTGATAACCATTGTTACCTGACTGATAATTGTAAGCATTAAACTGGTTAGGGTTCTAGTTCACAAAAGATTCCAGACCAGCTCCTTGGGTCCTCTGAGGATATCTTTTGGTGTTGTTCATGACAGACCTACAATTAGATGCTCTATGCCCAAACTTGTTACATGCATAACAATGACCATTGAATTTATTGGATCTAGGTACATTGTTAATAAAGTAAGGAAAATTATTGTAGGCTTTGCTCCTACATACATTGGCAGTGTGTCCTTCTTTAAGACAGTTAAAGCAAATAGGTTTGAATTTTTGCTTACCTTTTCCTTTGAGTGTTGGTTGCTTCTTTGATGCTTCAGCATTTGTTCCTAAGGATTCTCCTTCCTCATGTCCAGAGAAACCAAGTCCATTGGTGTTCTTTACCGGTCTTGATGACTCAAGCTTTTGCTCTAGCTTAACAATACTTTTGCTGAACTTAGCAAGTATTTCCTTTGACTCAGAAAGTTCTTTGGAAATAGCAGTATTTGTCTCCACTAGGCTTGCATTTTCAGAGTTGGCTATGTTCAGTTCATCTTGTACTCCTTCTTTTTCCATTCTTCTCTCATGAAGGTGAGCAGTTAGTGCACTAATCTCTTGTTTCAACTTGGAGATCTCATGATCTCTGTCCTTTACCAGATCTTCAGCTTTTCTCCGGTTCTCAAGCTCTTGACTAAACTGAATAGTCAATCCTTCCAACTCCTTTCTCAGATTGGAGTTTGAATCATTCAGCTTATTTACTTCTGCAATCATGGCTTCCATATTTGCTTCATCTTCAGAACTACTTTCAGATAGCTCCATTAGCTTCTCTGCATGTTCTCTCCTTTTTGCTTGAGATGCCTTGTATTTGACCATAAGATCATCATAGGCTTGCTCAGACTAAGTGAGCCATTGAGTAAGTTCCCTCAAGGTGTATTCTCCCATATCTCTTTCCAAGTGGTTAAACTTATAGAAAGGTAGGCTCTGATACCAATTGATGAATACTAAGAGGGGGGGGGTGAATTAGTATGCCAAAAATCACTACACTAAAACACTTAAACAGTCTGAAGACAAATTGGTAAAACAATTTAACAGACAGACCGATTATCACACATGCAAACCAAAATGCAAGTAAAGCATTCACCCACAAAAGAAATACAACCCTAACACAAGATATTTGACGTGGAAACCCAACTTGGAAAAACCACAGTGAGATGGAACTCACAAGTCACTATCTGCAAAATAGAAACCAGACCGGTTAAGGTCAGACCAGGTAAGGTCTTACAATGTTCTTCACCAAAACAGATCCTATTAGGAATCTCAATCTTTGTTAGGAGATAAGTCCGATTAAAGACTACCTTGCTAGAGGATTTTAGATTCACAGAGGTGAACCACCTTGTTAGAAGATTTTACAAAGGCTTTTGGGCCTACCCGGTTAAGGGCTACAAACTTGTCAAAGATGTGAGTAATCAACAAGTGTTTGATCTATCTAATAGCACAAACTACTTGGTTAGATCTAGTATTGCTCACTGTTAATGCATTCCAACATTACTTCAGTCTTCTCTATCTCTCTCTCAGTTACAACTTGATCTTCTTAGATAAGATCACTCTTACAACAACTCAACAACCACCTTAAACCCTAGCACAACATAAACCCTTTCAGCAACTTCCTAAAACCCTAGACATGATGTCCTTTTAAAGGAGTTTGATTTCATGTTGGTCCAATAGGATTACATTACAATTTCCTAGGTTCAATGAATCTAGACATACTACTCAGTAACATGACACAAAAAAGCATCGTCAGTGTGTCAACACCGTCAAACAATCGATGGATTGGTAACTCATCACAAAATGCTAGTTGGTAACTCATCATAGAGTATTACCAATTCATACAAAATATCGGTTGTCGGTTTGACAAAAATGAAGACTAGTAAGAATGTGTTATGTCGTTTTGCTTCCTTGTACTACTTGAGATTTGCGAACCGCTTGGGGTCGACATGCCGCTTCAGACCGGGAAACACATTCTACAAAATCACCAATAGTCTAAAGACTAGAATACAACATACTGGTTGGAACAAATACCAGTTGAGCTCTAGCTCATACATATAAAGGGGATCTCAATACAAGTGTGTGTCCATCAATGACAATCACAACATAAACATAAAAAATGCCAACATAGAACACCATACGGCCCATAACGACACCATGTGGTGTCCTAAGGGGTCATAAGACACAATATGACCCATAATGACGTCATATAGTGTCCTAAGGGGTCATAGGACAGCATATGACCCCTTAGGACACAATACGACCCCTTAGGACATAAAATAAACCCTAATGACACCTAAGGGGTCATAGGACACCATATGACACATAACAATACCAAATGGTATCCTAAGGGGTCATATGGTGTCCTAAGGTATCATAGGACACCATACGACCCATAGCACCATATAGTCTCCCAAGCATATGGTGTCCTAAGGGGTCATATGACACCATATGACCCATTAGGACACAATAAGACCCTTGATGACACCTAATGGGTCATATAGTGTCCTAAGGGTTCATAGGACACCATATGGTGTTCCAAGGTATCGTATGGTATCCTAAGGGGTCAAATAATGTCCTAAGGGGTCAAATGGTCTCCTAAGGGGTTATAGAACACTATATACCCCCTTAGGACACCATAAGACCCATAACGACACCATATGATGTCCTAAGGGGTCATATGGTGTTCTAAAGGGTCATGGGACACCATATGAGCTCTTAGGACATAGTATGAGCCCTACCAAAACCTAATGGATCATATGGTGTCTAAGGGGTCATACGATGTCTTGTGACCCCTTAGCACACCATACAACCCCCAACTACACCATATGACCTATTCAGACACAATATGACCCCTAACAATACCTAAGGGGTCATATGGTGTCCTAAGGAGTCATAGGATACCATATGACCCCTTAACACACCATACGACCCCTAATGACACCATATGGTGTCCTAAAGGCTCATAGAACACCATATGACCCCTTAGGACACCATAAGACTTATAAGAACATCATATGGCATCCTAAGGTGTCATATGGTGTCCTAAAGGTTCATGAGACACCATATGACCCTTTAGGACACCATATTCTCTCACATTATTTCTTTCCCTCAATTACCCTCGATCACCTCTCTCCTCCTATGGGTTTATAGATACTTTGCTTTCCCCCTCTACCCACTCCCTAATTACTCTCTATGTCTCTCTTCACCTCTGTCCCCATCTCTCTTCTCTCTTTATTGATACTTTCCCCTCTCTCCCTCTCCTCCTACCCCCTAATAATCTCAAACTCTCCCTCTCATTCTCTCTTCACCCTAATCACCCCCTCCCTGTCTCTCTTCGCCTTCCACCTAATTACCTATACCTCTCTATCTCACACTCTCTCTTCCCCCCAATTAATCTCTCCTTCTCACCTCTCTCCCCCTCTCCTTTTTTTGATACTTCCCTACGCCTCTCCTTGTCCCCTCTGAATTTTGTTGCTAGAGATGAGAAGGAAATGCAGAGAGACTACTCTAGATCTTAGGGAAGAGAGAGTGACATAGAGGAGGAAATTATAAAGAGGTAGAAATATAAGCACCTTGTAGAGCTTGAGAGATTTAATGAGATATTCATTGATAGTTAGAGATATAGGTCTAGAGAGATATGTATAAATATGGACAAAAGAGAGGGAGGAAGAAACAAATAGGTGGAGTGATAGGTTTAGGAGAGAGAGAGGTGGAGAAAGAAAGAAACACAGATAACATGGTTTATCAAAATTTATCGAACTCAATAAAGTTCTTAAATTTTCTATTATTAATTAATTACTTATTTAGTTTATTTTGAGATGATTGTTACAAAAATTCATGCAATAGCGAAATCATATGAAAAAGTTATGATTTTTTTATGTTTTAAAAATGAAGGATGAATTTAAATGAATTATAATTATTTTTTCAAACAAATAATTGAAAATATACCTATTCCCTATCATGGAGCTTTTAATTACCTTTCCAACGCCTATAAAAAATCAAAATTTTGATATAAAATGCAAAAGTTATGCCCAATTTACTAAAATATATTTTTTTATTTTTTCAAAAATTGGATATCCAATTTTAAAACATAAATTTTTCCCTCCATATTTTGGTTCGGGTTTTCTTTGGGATTTGGCTTGGAAGTGACAAGCCTGGAAAGTCAACTGAAAAAGCGTGTTTTTCAGTATTCCTTGATTTTCTAGAATTTACAATGGTGCCTGACGACTTTTTTATAGCCAAAATTGATAAAATGAAAAGGGTTTTTTAAGGACGTTCTTAGATTTCCAGCAATATAGGGCTTGTCTTATTTCGACTTTAATAAATAATTATTATTTATTTTCTAATTGAATTCTAACAAAAGTCCTGATTGATAGATTGATTGAAAAATAATCATAACTTTCAAATTGCATAACATTTTTTGAATCTGAAACATGCATCACATCCTATGCTTCGTCTACTATAGGGAAAAATTTAAAAAAATTGAATTTCATAAGGTTTTGACCAAGTTAAGGTGGTCAAATGTAGGAGTTTCTGAATTTTTGAAAAGTTATAGTAAAAAATTCATAAATAATTATTTACTTTATAAAAAAATATGTGTCACATCCAGACATGAGTCTAATACTTATATTATAAATCTTATAAAAAAATATTATGATTTGATTGTGATTAGGGTGGTCAGACATACACCTACTTATCTTTTTCTTGAAATTTTTGTACCACTGCATTGAAATTTGAAATTTTCATCAAATAGGATTTTTTTTTTCAAAAAACAACTAGTAGCTTAGAAATGTTAGGCCCAATATGGAAAGCTAATGTACTGAGAGGGGAGGGGTGAATCAGTACTCCAAAACTTTTCTTGAAAAATAACTTTACTGTTATGCATAAACCGAATAGGTAACATAATATAAAACTAAAACAAATAGATAACAATCATACATGATTCACTCCATAACACATATATTTTGGTTACGTAGAAACTATTGGTTAGAGAGAAAAACTACGGTGGGGATGGCACCCACAACTTCAAAACTGCAATAATAAAGAGTGCTCGGTTAGAGCTACATGTTTAGCTATTTCTGATAGCTTACCCTGTTAGGAGTATCAAGATCTGTTAGATCTACCTTGCTAAAGGATTTTAAAACACTTCATCTAAATGTTGCGCCTAGTTAGAGGCTTTACAATTTATAGACTTGATTAGAGTCTTTTACCCTGTTAAAGGTTTCTCTTACAACTTCAAAATATTACAATAAAATCATTACAAATATCTGCAACTTTACATCTGGAATGTTATAGCAGATTCTATGTGCTCAGAATAAGATTACCTTGCTTATAGCATACCTCGGTAACCCATATAGTAACTCGGTAAACCCTTTTGTTTACTCTGTTCTTTGACTATTCTCTAAAATCCTTCTCGGTGACCTCTGTGTCTCTGTAACAGTCATAACACTTAGTGCTTTCACATGTCTTGCTTCATATATCTCTATATCTTTTATTCTGTCATGCTACATGTATATATTTGATCTGAATCCATATTGTATAAATAGATCTCTTATGTCGGTGATCCATTCATTGCTTTGATCTTACAAACATGTTTTATTGAATGAATAACCATGCAAAATATTTCATTGGTTAGACAACCTCAAAATCATACACAATCTTTAAGTGCAATTTCCAATGTGATAATGGTTCTATGTGCCTCGATCTTGTAACACATTTTCATATGTATGTCCAAGTTCAATGAATCTAGTAACACATTTCACTTGGTGTATATCAACTTGGTGTGTCATCTTTGATGCTCGGTAGACATGGAATGATACTTGGTAGACAACTCAGTGTATACTGCGCTCTGAGACTACTTTCTTCTATAACCGATTGGACTATTCATACCGACTAAATATCTCGATAGAGATAACTGACTAGAGTATATAGAATAACTTTGAACATAAAACTAATGGCAACTCGATAAGTAGTAACAAGAAACTAAATTCAATTTTCTATAGATTCTCTTCTTACATATTTTAAAAATAATTTTCATAACTTATTCAATTTTTCATGTCAAGTTGCATAACTCTATTTTTTGAAATTTCATTGCCACTTAAGGGCCTGTTTTGGCACACCATGATCCTGCACATACCCTAATCCCATGAAACTACAAACCTTTGTAACACTTCATGGTGTTGGCTATCCACAATCACTTTAATCTTATTAGGATCAACAACAACTCCTTCCTTTGAAATAATATGTCTCAAGTAATGCACATTCCTCTTATAGAAAGTGTATTTGGATAGTTTTCCATATAATTTATGCTCTCTCATATGTTGTAAAACAATCCTTAAATGTTTCTCATGCTCCTCTAATTATTTAGAATATAACAAGATGTCATCAACAAAGATAAGCACAAATTCATCCAAGCAATCTCAAAACACAATTTTTATCAAGTTTATAAATGCAGCAAATACATTGGTGAAACCAAAAAGTAACACCACGAACTCATATTGTCCATAGCGAGTTTGAAATGCAGTTTTTGACACATCCTCCTCTTTGGTCCTGAGCTAATGGTACCCAGAACTTAAGTCAATTTTTGAAAATATACTTTCTCCCTTCATTTGGTCAAACAATTCATCGATTCTAGGAAGGGGATACCTATTTTTTATTGTTGTCATGTTTAGCATCCTATAGTAAATATATAGATGCAATGTGCCATCCTTAATTTTGACAAAAAAAATGATGCACCCCAAGGTGATACACTTGGTCTAATGAAATCATTATTGAGAGTACTTGTAGCTAAACCTTCAATTCATATAATTTAGTGGTTGTCATCCTATATGGAGCCTTAGATTGAGGCTTGGTTCCAGGTAACAAGTCAATTGAGAAGTCAAATTCTCTATTAGGTGACAACTTAGGTAGTTCTTCTAGAAAAACATCCTTATACTCCTGAAGAATAAGATAATCATCAAATACGGGCTTCTCATTCTCAATATCCCTAACATGAATAGCATAGATCATGCATCCTTTCTTTTGTGCCTTCTTTAATTGCATGGTAGATATTTGTCTTAGTTTGATTGGCCTTTGAATGCCATGTACCTTGACTAGATTCCAAATATCATCAAAGAAATTCATGATTTTATCCTAGCAATTTACAATAGCTTTATGCTCAATTAACCAATCAATTCATAGGATTACTTCATATGATCCTAGAGGGGCCATTTATAATTTTACTTGAGTTAGGAAATTTGGAAGGTCCAACTCGCTACATGCTAGACATTGATCTACTCTCCTCTTAGCCTAATTCCCACACTAAACAATCCATCACTCAAACATATATCTAGGTCTAATTAATAATCTTGAGACTACCCTAGTATCAAGAAAACTTTGTGTAGCACCTCTATTAATTAATATAGAAATGGGATGCACATAAAGCTCACCAAAAAGTTATATAGGTGATTCCTGAAACTCTGCTTGATGATTGACCAACTGCATCATGGATGTGATGATGCGCCTAGTTTTGCTAATTTTTCCCACTTCTTCCAGATGACCTTTTGGGACAAGTGTTTGCATAGTTGTCTCCACCACAAACACAACATCCATCTCGAGGTCCTTTCATTCCTTTAGGCTTATTTAATTTGTTTTTGTTGTTTCTCCTATTGTTTCCACTAAAATTTCCTAATGCTTCATCCTCTGCATCCTTATTCCTTTTGAGATTTCAAATCTGATGAAAACCTCCCTTCTAATTATAGTTTCACTACAACTTTCTCTTTCCAAACATTAAGGATGTGTTTCCCCTTTTACTGTTGCATAAGTTGGAGATCTGAAGAAGATTCTCTTCCTATTTGGTGACCTTCTCAAACACTTCATCCATTGCCATGGGACTATGCATGTCCACTTTAGCTCCAATTTGAGGTTTCAACCCCAAAATAAACTTACAGATTCAGAATCGCTCATCCATCTGATATTGAGGCATGCATTTTAGCAAATGGGAGAACTTCTCCCAATACTGTGTTACTATCATGCTGCTCTAGGTCAAATTTTGGAATTTTATCATCTTTTTATCAAAGAAGTGTTATGGTAGCCACATCTTCCTAAAGAGTTTTAGTCAATAACTCCCAAGTAACCTCTCCTAGTTGCAAATTTTTTTTGGCCTTCTCATTGCCCCATCAAGTGGTTGCTTCTCCAGTAAGCTGATAAGCTCCCCTCATGGCCCAAGATTCGTTAGACAGATTACAAAGTTTGAAATATTTCTCAATTTCTATAATCTAGGCTTCAACTCCATCCACTATGGTTTTTCCTTGAACTTCGGCGGTGCCACTTTCTTGAGGTCTTTACAAGTTCCTCTGCAATCCTGCCTTTGTTGTTCCCATATCCTTATTTTGTTGATTTTGTTCCTCATTTCTTTGTTCTTCATTCTTGAGACCTTCTTGCCTCTATTTATCATCCCTAGGATTTTAATTTTTTCCCTTTGAATGTCTTGGACTTCTTGCTCAATATTGGCCATTAGGGCTTCTTGTTGATTTGGGAGATTGAAAATCTATTCCAACCTCTCATTTTTCTCATTATTCGGCCCATTTCTTGACCCACTATGGTTTGTGTTTCTGGTGTCCATTAGATTGGCAAGGATTATCCTACATCACAATTTCACATCTTTTAGTGAGGCAGGTGTTTACAACCCTAGTGTTCAAACCTAGGCTTTGATACCAAATGTAAGGGCTCAAAATTTCATAATAAAATAAAATTAGAATTTCACCTTTAATTTCCAAATAAACAATCAATTTCATATTACATCAAAGTTCATGATACAAAATCCCTTCTATTTTTTACATACATTATGTCTAAAGTCTTGATTGATAGGTTGATTGGAAAACATCCATAACTTCAACATGGTTAAACATTTTCCAAATCCCAAAAATGTTACATATTATATGCATTGTCTACTATAAGAATAAATAAAAAAGTTGAATTTCATGGATTTTTCACCAAGTTATGGTCCGTAGACAAATATGTTTTTTTATTTTTAAAAATTTCTAACATAAATTCATAATTAATTATTTACTTGCCAAAAAATTACAAAAAAAAAAATTGTCATGTCCAGACATGTGTCCTCTACTTGTATTGAAATTTATGAAAAAAAAAAATTTATTTTTTTTGTACTAATGTTTTGCTAACATACCTTCTTTTTAATTTTTCCCTGAAATTTTAATACCATTACATTGAAATTTCCATTTTTCACCAAATAGATTTAGATTTTTTCAGTAAACAATTAGTAGCTTAGAAACTAGATGCAATTTTCTATAAATTTTGTTTTACATATTTTTTAAATTATGTTAATAACCTATTCAAATTTTTATGTCAAGTTGTCTAACTTTGATTTTCTGAATTTTCATTGCCACTTAAGGACCTAATTTGAACCCCCATTATCCTACACACACCCATTTGAAACCTAAAGAAAAACTCTAATGGTAGATAAACATTCATATATTAACAACCCTATATTCTTCTATATTATGGCCAACAAAACCCATAAAAAATAAACCTTTGAATGAATGAAAAACTTGCATATGTATGGAGTGGCCACCTAGGAAATCAAGTTGAAGGAGATGGTTTGTATATTCTCTTTTACAAAGATCACTCATACCTTAGCTATCATTTTCATAGATGTTAGAGATCAAAATTGGCTTTCTAGTATCTAGAAACATCTACAACTACACAAGAAAACCAAGATTTTGTTGATTCAATTTAGATATGTTTTTATTTGTTATATTATTTACATTAGCACTACATTTCCAAGCACTACATTTCCAAATCTATGAATTGACTTCTTGCTGATAAAAATAATGAAGAGATTCTTTTAACTTGGTGTTATGTCCAAGTTAAAAATATCATAATAAAACATAGAAAATCCTCTTAATGAATGCAATGGTTAACTTTGGTCTCTACAAAGCACTTTAGGTTGGCTTTGCACCATGAAGAGGGGGATTTATTATGGTTATCTAATTTCTCCTTGATAATCCTTTGAATTCAATGATCTTCACCTAGAAGTAAGATACCATTACATGTACCAACTACGCACAAGATATGAATTCTATAGTATTTTAAAACACTCATTATAGCTACACCAAGAAATTTGGTGGAAGAAAGTTTATAGAAAGAGGGTTTGTCACACTTTTTACTGTGCAAAAGTCCAAATTATCAATGACCAAGCAAGGAACAACTTGAATAGCAACTCTAATATTAGATAAACATTCAACTATTACAAACCCTAGATTATTCTACACTATGGCCAAGAAAAAAAATAAAAAATAAACCCTTTGAATGAAATGAAAAGCTTGCATATATAGAGTGGCTACCTTTGAAATCTAGTTGAAGGAGATGGTGTGTAGATTATCATTTTGAAAGATCCTCCATACCTTAGCTATCATTCTCATAAATATTATAGATCAAAATTGGTTTTCTAGGATCTACAAACATTTAGAACAAACATGAAAATAATCAAGATTTTGTTCATTCAATCTAAAAATGTTTTATTTTTGTTATCTATATTAAAACTGCATCCCCAAATATTTAAACTCTCGTGTTGATAAAAATTCTCTTACCTTAAGGTTATACCCAAGTTAAAAAGATTAGAAAAAAGCATAGAAAATCCTCCTAATGAAGGTAATAGTTAGCCTTTGCCCACTTCAAAGCACTCTACATTGGCTTCTCACCATGAAGAGGAGTTATTATATTTATCCAATTTATTTCTTGGATTAGATTCTATTCTTTGTATTTCTAATTGACTAATTCAATTTTTACTTTAAAATTTTTGAGAGTAAAATATAGGTCTAAACTTTTTGTTGCTACTAATTCAAAAAATAGTGATAAAATAGCATTCAATTAAAAATTGCCTATAGTTCCATGCTAAATTTGAGTTTTTGATCTAATACAATTAAATAAATAAAAAATTATAGTTGTGAAAATTATGCCAAATAGTAATGTCACTTAACAATTTAAAATAAGAAAAAAAAAGATAAAATGTTTGAAAAAATAAAATAGAATTCTTTAGTTCCCTTTTTAAATCACATATTGAATTTACATAATAAATGACAATTGATTAGTAATTTACACCATCCTTAAATTCTTGATTGTTTATTTGATATAATTGATACAAAAATGTTGATTTTGGTTTCCCAAAATTATACTAAAACGTGAGATATACCTACATTTATATTACCACCTTTTATCCAATATCTAATCATATATGGATGTGGGATTTAAATAATGCAAACTCTATATTTGATAATTGTTTGTTCGCTCTCTAACCTCATTCATACCCATCTAATTTGTCAAAACTTTGTATTTTACAATTACAATTTTTTATTGCTCCTTGACCTCATGCACACCCATTTAATTTCTTATAACTTTGTATTTGACAATTGTTTCGCCGCTTTTAACTTTTGTACACCCATCTAACTTGAGCAAACTCTATATTTGACAATTGTTTGACTGTTCTCTAACAATCTATACACTTATATAGATTGATAAAGCTCTATATTTGACATTTGTTTCAACGCTCTATAATATTTTGTACACCCATCAAACTTGTGCAACCTTTGTATTTGATGGTTAGTTGGCCAATCTCTAACCCCATGCGAACTCTACATCAAAGTTGACAACAAAACAGCCATTAATATCATATAAAATAAAAATAATAATGATACAAAAATCAAATTGATAGAAAATATGATAATCTTTTTTCTAAATAATCTTCACGTCTGTCAAATAAATTAGTGGATCACTTCCATCTGTACTAGTTCCCTTAGATCTAATACATAACTAAAAAATATCTTGCACTATTTTTAGGCTATTTTGATCATTTTCAAAGTTGACAAATTAATGAAAAGTAAAATAATTCATGAACTTACCAACTCCAAAAAGTAATGGTACTGATATAAGATTGATGTAAATGAAAATGTGTAATTTCTGAAAAACCCTTTGTCACGTTGAAATTTATTTCTTTTGAGAATATCATTAAAATTGGTGCACCGAAAATTTCATGAAAAAGAATACATTCTATAAATTAAAAAAAAAGTCCCTCTGTCAGATTATTATGACATATAAATTGGTCCCCCAAAAATTTTGGTCAAAGAGGTTGGTTCTCCGAAATTGGGAATTTGGGTGGGAAAAAAATCTAGGAAAAATTGGCATCAATTTTAATTATTTTTTCAAAGGTAAAAATATTTTTATTAATTTCTTTCTTCCTAAGATGTTGTTTGTATCACTCATATTAATGTCAATATATTTGTCTAAAAATTATTCGAAAAAGATAAATGAATTAAAGGTACCGATTTCAACATTTTTTATTTTTTATTTTTTATTATTTTGTCATTATCACAATGTCTAGTTAGAGATAAAGACATATCTTTATTGTTTATATCTCTATTCTTTGTCAAGAATTATTTATCCAAAAATTATTAGAGAGTGATAAAGATAAATATTTTTATTGTCTTTATCTCTTTTCTTTCTTCAGAGGTTGCCTAGAAATTACCAAAGACAAATAAAGATACCAACTTTTCTTTGCCTAGAAGTTGCCTAGAAATTATAAGATAGATAAAGGCAACAAAGATATCATCTTCAATTATGTTTTTCTTGTAGAGACATAAAGACATATTTGTGTTGTCATTTTCTCTTTCCTTTGTCAAGAAGTTGCCTAGAAATTATTGGAGATAGATAAAGATAGATATTTTTATTGTTTTTTTATGTTTTCTTTATTGAGGAGTTACCTAGAAATTATAAGAGGGATAAAGGCAATAAAGATATCATCTTCAATTTTATTTTTCTTGTCATTATAAAAATCTAAAGAGAGATAAAGAAATATATTTCTTGTCCTTTTTTCTTTTTCATGTCAAGAAGTTGCTTAGATATTTTTATTATCTTTATCTCTTTTCTTTGTTGAGGAGTTTCCTAGAAATTACTAAAGACATATGAAGATACCAACTTTTCTTTACCTAGAAGTTGCCTAGAAATTATGAGAGAGATAAAGGCAATAAAGATATCATCTTGAATTATGTTTTTCTTGTCATTGTGACAATCTAGAGAGAGATAAAGACATGGTTGTTTGTCATGTTTTTTTCCTCAAGCAAGAAGTTGCATAGTTCAATTATTGGAGACAGATAAAGATAGATATTTTTATTGTCTTTATCTTTTTTCTTTATTTAGGAGTTGCCTAGAAATTACTGAAGATAGATAAAAGTACCAACTTTTCTTTTCTTATAAGTTGCCTATAAATTATGAGAGAGATAAAGGCAGTAAAGATATCAACTTCAATTATGCTTTTCTTGTCATGTGACAATCTAGAGGGAGATAAAGACATATATTTGTTGTCTTGTTCTCTTTTCATTATCAAGAAGTTGCTTAGAAATTTTTGGAGAGAGATAAAGATAGACATTTTTATTGTCTTTATCTCTTTTCTTTGTTGAGGAGTTTCCTAGAAATTACCAAAGAGAAATAAAGATACCAAATTTTCTTTTCCTAGAATTTGCCTCGAAATTATTGGAGAGAGATGGAGATAGATATTTTTATTGTCTTTAATATCTCTTTTCTTTGTTGAGGAGTTGCCTAGAAAATGTTGGGAAACAAGGTGAAGAAATCTTGCAATATTAACTTTCTTATGCGATTACAAATATGAATCTAAATCTAAAATGAACATGTGATTGCATCATTCAACATAAATATAAAATTAACCATACCAAAAGAGACATAAAATGTATGTGGAGAAACCCTTTCAAGAAATTTTTTAATAAGAGAACAAGGGTAAGTATATTATTATTCTTCAAAAGAGAGAACACCACAATAATGCACTTCACTACACTTCTCCAAGTGATTCTAGAACTACTTGGAAATAATGAACAAATAATGATTAAACAACTATGCCTTGGCTCCCTTTTATAGAGAAACAGGAGAGGAAAATCCACTTTTGTTTTCCCAAAAGAAGGGGCCAAAACCACTTGCAAAAACCCATGCCTTGGAGAATGAATAGCCAATATAAATAAGAAAATAAGAAATAACTCTTCAAGTGACTCCTCATGGGTTCCAAGCCCTTCCACTTAGTCTTTACATATCCGAGTTCTCTAAAGCTTGCAATGACTATTCAAAACACCAAATGAACACCTTTTCTCTTCCCAAACTTGGTCTACTTATGCATGAACCTTTATGTCTCATTATGGATATAGGAAGTACTGTATTTTATCAATTTTGATTTATATTCATCACCTCTTCATGTCCACCTCTTCAAAATATAATTGCAAATAGTCATAAAGTACAAATATTTAATATTTTTCTCACATATCCTATGGAACACTTTCCAAAGAACATGGAGACATATGAATGGCTTAGAATTGCAAGGTTAATGTCACCATATCCTAAAAATCTCTCACTTGGTATTACACATTGCAATTACATCCAAGAGATACATAAACTAAAAATTAAGTATAGTGATCAGGACCCATGACATTCCTACACCAAGAGAACTTTTCCTCGGTGACCAGCTTCATAAGAGAATCTACAACATTATCCAAAGTGTCAACTTGTTCTATCAAAACCTTACCATTATCAACCATCTTCTCATAGAAAGGGATACTAAACGTCAACATTCTTAGTACAAGCATTATACATAGGTTCTTGGCCAAATGTATAGTACTAGCTGTCACATTTGATCTGCATTATCCTACAATCAAAACCAATGTCAGTACAAAGTCTTTGTAACCATATCGCCTCCTTAGAGGCATGAGTAGAAGCCATATACTCTACTTTAGTAGTGGACAAAGCAATTGTCGGATGCCTCTTACTCATCCAACTCACTACTCTCCTAGACAAATTAAATACATAGTTGTTAGTGGACCTTTGATTATCCAAGTCTCATGTCCAATCTGCAACAACAAATCCTTGTATATGTCCAATGACTTGGGCACATCATTAGTACCATTATAAACTAAACTATAATCAAAACTACCTCACAAATATCTAAATACCTACTTGATAAAAGTATAATGCTCTTTACAAATATTAAACATAAACCTACTAAGAACTCCCACTACTTGGGCTATATCTAGTTTAGTGCAAATCATTAAATACATCAAACTCCCAACTGAAATAGCATAAGGAACCTTAGACATATTCTCATAATCATCATCAGAACTCAGACACATGCCTAAACTCTACTTAGTACCAATTGGAAAAGGAATACTAATTGGCATATAGTCATGCATATTAAACCTCTACAAAATAATATCAATCTACTTAATTTGGCTTAACCAAATCTTTCTATGAACCCAATCTCTGCTAATCTCCATCCATAGATATATTTTGCACTCCCCAAGTCTTTCATATCAAATATGCCAGAAAGCTAAGCCTTGAGTTCTCTAATCATCACCTTTTTTTTACCCATAAAGAACATGTTGTCAACATGCAAGACAATGATTAGTATGTGATCATCAACAACCTTGATATAAACACAATGATCTTCCTCACTCATCTTAAAAATTGGGAATTCAGATGGGGAAAGATAAGAAAAAGAGATTGAAATTGTTTAGAAAATATTGGAGGGGTAAAAATAATATGTAAGCATCAATTCAATTATTTTTTTGAAGGTAATAATATATAGGCATTGATTGGAAGTTAACTCAATCAAGTGAGAATATGGAATTGAAAAAACACTAATGTCTAAATGGTTTCTTTTGAAGAATTATATTATAAAAATATAATGCCATATCATAAAACTATATAGGAGTAGTTGTCATATACATAGAATGAGATCACTCACTTCTACTCATACCTTTTTAAATAACAATAACTTATCATTAATGTCATGCATTCTATAAATCACTAGTAGTTTCCATCTTGCAGATTGTAGCAAAAAAGGACAACATTCAAATGGTCTTAAATTTTACCCTTCTTGTCCAAATTTAATTTTTTTTTATGTTTCAGAAAGGGGAAACAACAAAGAACAAAACCCAGAAAACCTTTTGCAAAAAAACACAAATGCACATGACTAGTTTTTTCTACAAATTGGTCCATTAGTTTATTGAGAATGGCAGTTTGACAACACAACAATTCTAAGAAATGGGAACCCATTGTGGAAGGGAGTATTCAAATTTATCCAAGTGCTAGAGGTTTTTTAATTGTTGTTTTTAGAAATGTGAAAGATAGGAACAAGGTACTCTATGGCCATCAGTGGTGTTAGGATGGTAATCAAATGCTTTTTCTTAAACCCTGGTATCCATCTTTTGATCCTTCAACTGAATATTTTGATCATGTTCCTCTTTGGGTAAGGCTTTCAAACCTTCGTCTCCAATATTGGTTTGATTTTGGTTATGAACTGTTGAGGAATTCTTTGGGTAAGTTCTTAATGGTGGATGAATGCTCTTCAAATGTTCTGCATTCCACTTATGCCCGTATTTTGGTAGAGATAGACATTACTGAGAATATCCCTAAAGAATTTTTTATTAAATCCTTGAAAAATTGTTGCATGAAATCATTGGATTATGATGGTATTCCCTTCAGATGTAGAAAAATAATTTAGACTAGACATATTGTTGCTATGTGTCAAAAAAGAAGGGTGCATGAGGCATCCTCTTGGTGGAAGGATGTCTCAGATATATCCATTAATTGGTGGAGAAAGGTGAGGCTCTTTCTGAGAGTGGTAAGGATGTGGTGCTTTCAGAGAGAGGTAAGTTTGTTTCCAATAATTTGGGTTTGGGTCCTCTGTCTACTGGGACATCTATGAAAAATGTCACTCCAGCTTTGAACAGTGTTAATGCTTGTCAAGACTTGTTTGTAAAGAAAGTGAAAAATCCTTTGACATTGCAACATTCAGATTCTAAAGGAAATGTGTCCTTGCAAGGTAGAGGGAAGGAAAATAGGATTGTAAACAAGTAGATTCAAGTTGAGAATAAGAAGATGGAGGGGGGTTAGCATGAAGTTAAAGGAAGGCATGGAAAATGCCATAAGAAGGACATTAGCTTTCACATACTTTTGAGATCACAGACTAAAAATAAGACTAGAATGTAGTGTTTAGCCTTGACCTATTAAGGGTCTTTGTTCTTTAGAGGTTTTGTAGTCTCACCCGAGTTAGGCCGGGACAAAATCTTATGTTCTTGGACTACGTTAAAGTTTTATATTACTATTTTAATATAATTAGTGTTGACCCTTCTGGCTATGTACTAATGTATTGATGTATCGATTAATACAAGTTATTCTCTGCTATCCTATGGATGTAGCCAATTTTGATGAACCACATAATTTTTTTGTGTTATGCGTTATTTTTAATTTTTTTTCATTTTAATTTTGTTTTTCTTTGTATGCTTTCTCTACTCGTTTAAAATTAAAACTCAACTACACAAATCTTCAACTCCTAACACACATAACCATCAAGCAACCATCCATACATAAAAAAGATATATTTCCATGGAAACAAATGCGTATTTCCATTATGTTTACATGGCTTGCAAAAATGAATATTTGCATTTTGTTTTGTCAATTTTGATCATTTTCAAAATTTTCAAAGATTTTTGGTGTTGTACGAAAAAGTTGTAAAACAATTAGTTGAGGGCTATTCAACCCTTTTCCAATTTTCCATTTTTCATATACAATTAAGTTTTACAAAAAAAATGGCCTCTTGTTGTCCTATTTACAAAAAAATAAAAATTTCTAGACAACATTAGCCTAATTATAGGATTTTCAAGCCTATTTAGCCTATTTTGTAGGATAACAAAGATAATAGATGACCTTATTGTAGTATTTTAAAGGGGGGATTTACCCATGGCTTATTCCTTTTTGTAAGATTCATTATTTTTTTCCTTGATCAACTTATTCGACATGTTTCAATTTGTTTTCCTAGAACTTTTGAGACAATTGGTATTTTTCGCTACCCCTTTCTACTCGATCTCAAGATTTGGAAGTTTTTTTATTTTCTATCATTCTTGGATAGTGGTTGGTACTTTCTTATTCACCAAATAATTAGTTTTTATTAGAATTATCATTAAATTTGTAGCCAAAATCAATACCCATGGCTTCACATTTGTGGTGCATGATGTAAGGACACCCAAGCAATGAATTATAACCTCTACGCACTACAACCTTAATTCATTATTTGGAATGTATTTAATTATACATAATTTATTGAATAATATACTAGATCTCAATTGTAATCGAGACTCAGAGTTATTTCCTTCTCACTTTTTGGAGAGATCGCATAGACCTTCTCTTCTTTTCTCTCTTATTGGGGAAACATTCTTGTGCATTGTGTTAGAAGTAATCCTTGGGTTTTATTATGATTCCTTAATTATATTATTTATCTTATTCATGTGTACATCCACTTTGGATCTTGGTGCTTCTCTTTTGAAGAGGAGTTTCATTACCACTACATTTTATCCTTTACTCCACTTTATGAGAAATTCATACATGAGTACTTAAAATGGCCTACTATCCATAATTGATCCTATTACATGCATTATTCCCCAAGTTGCACTTAAAGCGGGTGTTAGTGTAAATAGAGTCATTATATATCTAGCTAGCTAATCACCATTCTAGGATTGACCTATTCATACTTAAGTTTTATTAGGCTTTTTCATACTTTTATATTACTACATAGTATTGAGACATGTGTCCTCATTAATTAAGACACATGTGGCATGCATAATTTCCACTTAATCACACACTTGTCAATTGAGCTCAAATTTGTTGTACCTTTGGAGAGGTAATTAGAGTTTCACTCTTGGGTGAGTGTAGGATCATGACGGGCCAAACAAGGCTTCTAAGTGTAAATGAAAATTTAAAAAGATAAGAGTAATGCATCCTCTTACAAGGATCCATCCCCCTTCATGTATTAATCCCTTTGGCTCTTCAAAATATACTTACATATCAAAATTTAATGAGGTCTATGATAAAATTCCTTCTCTTGCACATTTGCAAACAAATTATTAAGAATGGCTTGGACATGATTTTTTAGACAAGGATATAATGGATATGGTCTTGGAAAGATGGAACTAGGAATCAAGGTCCCTATACAACCTTCAACCTAATACATTAGAGAAAGTGTAGGATTTCCTTCCCTTTCCTTGCCCATTCTTATACCAAAGCCTAATATTCCCATCCCATAAGAGACGAGGCCTATTCATTTGGAAACCCATTTGAATCTAGTATAAATAATCTTTTGGAGACTTAAACATGATATAAACATTACTTTTCCTTTCAAAAGATATACAAATAATTTTAAGCACAATAATGGTAATACATTTTGTCTCTTTCATCATAGTTACAATCACTCTCTTGTTGAATGTAGAGCATTTGAAGAATTTTTTTAAAATTTATATGATATATAGCTCATATTCATATTACATCTGACCTTGATTATTAGACAAAAAAGAGAAAGACAAAAGTCATTAGCAAAATAATTTGAGAATACTAAAGCATTTGTGGTAGAAATTAAGGGAGAGTGTTGGTAGCATTGTTAGGATTTAGGTGTCATCAACCTTGTAAATATTTTATTTATTATTTTCTTAATCTCGTTTATAATTTACCTATAAGAGGTTAAACTATTTAACCAATGGTGGTGAAAGAGATTATGTAAAGGCAAAGTTAGTTTTACCATTTGTCTTGTATGAATAGGACTAAATAGCTAGGTGTCCCCTCTTGGAATCCTCTATTTTGAGGTAGTTGGACACTCGTCAGGGGTTGTAAGAGCATCTATAATAATTATGATAGTCATTATTGATTCCATGACAATATGTATGAGAGATGCCTTATGACAACTATAAGAGTATTTGTAAGAGGCTATTTTGGGTGTTTTTGACTCATTTCAAGTACTATTGAATCATAAAAAGTAATATATTAATCTATATCTATATTGCATGGGGTTTTCACTTTAAACCTTCTCAAGTTGGACATCTGTGTTCTATCTAGTAATATGGGCCAAAAAAAAAACTCAAACATAGCATGTATTGAAGTACAAAATTATGAAATCCATCTTCTATCTAGTAAACTAGGTCATAAAACAAGCTCGGAAATAGCATGTATTGAAGTACAAAATTATAATATCATTATAGTAAATGCAAATTAGATGAATTTTGATTTTTGAATCAAATTGGATTTCTAGTAGGTAGGATATCAAATCAAGCTTTAACTAGAAACCACTGTAAAAATCTTATCTCCAATTCAGTAATCCGATATTTTTAGATTTACTTTCACACGTTATAAAAATATTGAAGCAATAGTTGTAGGGATATCAATATTATTTTTATTAAATAAATTTTTGGTTTTATGGGCTTTCTTAATATTTTTCTTGCAAACGTTGTTCACTTTTTTTCATCAAGATCATTGACAGTACAACATAATCTGCACATAATCTTGAGGTAACTCACTTAACATGAAACATGGTTTCAGTGAGCATTTTATCTTTGAGAGTCTATACTTGATCGTATCATTTTCTAGTGTGATTTCTATTACATAAGAGCTTGTGTTTGAAAAATAAAAGTGTTTAACACTATAAGAATCTATTTTATAAGGCTCAAGTTAGTTAATTTGAAGCTTTAGATAAGATCTTTGAGCTCCAAGAGCCATAGTGAACGGAGACATATATGAAATTAATATTTACAAATAGAAGAATGTAGAGTGCTTGCATTGTGAAGTACCCCAATAGAAGCATATGCATAACATAGAGTATATATCTATCATCACAATAGAAACCTCTAATGGAATATAGGCTAAGGTATTGTCACCTAAGAGGGACTGGGAAATAGTTAGTTATGTATAATTTGAAGTTGACCATGCTTTTTAGAATGCGTAGTTTTGTGTTTGGATGTAGTGGTATAAGATCTTTGAGCTCCAAGAGCCATAGTGAATGGAGACATATGTGAAATTAATATTTACAAATAGAAGAATGTAGAGTGCTTGCATTGTGAAGTACCCCAATAGAAGAATATGCACAACATAGAGAATATATCTATCATCACAATAGAAACATCTAATGGAATATAAGCTAAGGTATTGTCACCTGAGAGGCACTAGGAAATAGTTAGTTTTGTATAATTTGAAGTTGACCATGCTTTTTAGAATGCGTAATTTTGTGTTTGGATGTAGTGGTTTCAAAGCTTGATACGCAAGCTAAAATGATGACAATTAAAATCATACAGACATTTATTGCTTATAAGCATGTTCGTATTCAAATGGCTCATGTTCAACCACTAATGAAGCATTTAAATGTCTCAAGCATGTGACTCAAGTTGGTGTATGGGGATATGATTACTCTTCCTATCTTGAAAAGTTTATCTATAGAACATAAGGATGACTCAATTTCTCATATTGGATGGAGTGACCTTTCTTCTTCACTATATAGAATGGTTCTCTTGCTTATGAATTTTCTAACCATTCGGATATATAAGAAATAACTTGACTACATTGAAATTTCATAATAACAGGAAACTTGTATGATTGCTCATTGCCCTCAAATTTCCTAGTTTTATCCTTTTAACTAATTGTGATACTTTTCTTTCTTTAACAGGTGTTGGGATTCTATCAACACCATATGCACTCTTCAATGGAGTGTTGGATGGGAATTAGCATTCTTTTTCTCTTTGCATTGATTTTTTGCTACACTGGTGTGATTCTTAAGTGTTGCATGGATGTAAATACACAAATTCAACACACAACTTTTGGGCAGACTGGAAGAATCATTTTATCCATACTATTGTATTTGGAACTTTATTCTTTTGTTGTGGAATTTCTGATACTAGAGGGGGAGAATTTGGCCCAACTTTTCCCCAAAATGGCTATGAGTATGGCAGAAAAAACTTAAATTCACATCAGTCATTTATTCTCCTTGCAGATCTAGTTATTTTACCTACAATATGGTTACGCAAACTAAGTTTTCTATCATATATCTCAGCAGGTGGTGTTGTTGCATATGTTGTTGTGGTTCTAGCAGTAGCTTGGGTTGGCATGTTTGATGGGGTTTGATTTCACCATCATAGCAATTTGTGGAATATGAACCGATTGCCTACACTTATTGGTTTTATGTGCTTTATGGTATTCTGCCCATGATGTTTTTCCCAACATCTACTCCTCGATGACAGACTGTCGACATTTTTCTTCAGTAAGCTTAACCTTTTGATTATTTAGGCTATGTCCTAATTGAAATTTTTCATGTATCATGAAACCAATAATGTACTGGTTTTAATATAGAGCAGTTATAATAGATGATTTTTGTGTGACAGGTGCTGATTTTGTGCTTCATAGTCTGCACATTTTTTTATGGGAGCATTGCAGTTTTGAGGTATCTGTTTGCAAATGAGTTGTTATTACAAGTAGCATTAAACCTCCCAAGAGAAAAAATGGCTTCAAAAGTGGCAATCTGTACAACACTGATTAATCCATTTACTAAATATGCATTGATACTTACTCCATTGTCTACAGCCTTGGAAGAGTTATTGCCTTCATCAAATATATCATTAAAAAAAACCAATTTTACTATGGAGCACATGCATCAGAACCTTACTACTGCCTAGTACAATTGTTGTAGCACTTGTAGTACCATTTTTTGCTCTTCCTTCAGCTATTTAGTTTCTTTTATTCTTCCATGCTCATTCTACGTGAAGATTTTTGGGTCAGGGGTTTGTAGGTTTGAGAATATACTTATTCATATAATCTTTGTTGTGGGCATCATAACAGCAATTATACAGAATATACTTATTCATATAATCTTTGTTGTGGGCATCATAACAGCAATTATAGGAACCTACTCTTCTGTGAGAAATATTGCATACAATATATGATGATCTTAGGTATCTTATTGCAGAGAAGATAATATTTCAGTGTTGACATTTTAGGCATCTTATTTCCTCTGATTCTATATTATTTATTTGGCATGTACAAAGATTCTATTGTAAATTGAGAAAAAAATATTTAATATTTGTATCAAAAAGTAAATGACTGATCAGAGGACTTAGCATAACTTAAGTTGGCACCTCCACCTCCACCATAAAGAGGAGGATTTAATGTATTTATCTAATTCCTTTAATTGGATTAATTTATATTATTTTTATTTTCAATTGATCAATATAATTTTATTGGTAAAATATTGGTCTAAAAAGATTTGTCACTACTAATTAAAAAATTAATAATAATTAGAATTCGTTAAAAAATTATCTAAAATTTGCTTTAGACATTGATTTAATGATCCAATTTGATGAAATGATGGAAATATTATATCCAGATAAATGTTATTGCAAATTGTAAAATGCCACTTAATAAAAAAGAGTAACAAGGAAAACCATAGGAAAAAAATTTATTTTTTATATTATAAATTGAATTTACATTAA
This sequence comes from Cryptomeria japonica, assembly GCF_030272615.1. Classification (NCBI taxonomy): domain Eukaryota; kingdom Viridiplantae; phylum Streptophyta; class Pinopsida; order Cupressales; family Cupressaceae; genus Cryptomeria; species Cryptomeria japonica. The sequence continues at coordinate 721,954,495 of NC_081414.1, forward strand.
AATTGACAACTGATACAAAAATGTTGATTTTGGTTTCCCAATAATCTCTAACGCATGCTTGCCCTACATCAAAATTGACAAAAAAAAATTAAAAAATTATTAATATCATATAAAACAAAAAAATATATATATATCAAAACTAAATTGATATAAAATATAATATTCTTGGATCACTTCTATGTTTATTAGTTCCCTTCCATAATTCAATGTCATTTCTACATATAAAAAGCTATCAACTAAAAACATATCCTACACTGTTTTTAGATTATTTTGATCTATTTTCAAATTGACAAATTAATAGAAAAAACACTTACCAGCTCCAAAATTTCAATCACATCCTTCACTATCCTCTCTACTGCAACTTTGGAGCTGCAATGGGTAGTTTTAGTAACAACCAACAGGAAAAGTATACCAAATAATGTTCAATTATGTGGGTGAATAGGAAATTTAATAATTATTATTAAACATAATATAAATATTGAAATGAAATTAATTTGTCTAGTGAAAATGAGGTATGTCAATCACATCTTTCACTATTCTGTCTACTGCACTAGTACCAAATAATGTTCAATTATTTGGGTGAGTAAGCAACTTAATCATTAATATTACAAATCAATATAATATTGCAAGTGGGGTAGTAAGCTAAGTTGGTGTAACCTTGGAAGAAATTCCATGTTTAAGTGCACTTGAGTTGGAGTAGTAGTGGGATTTGTGTCCTCCTAGGAAGGCCCAATACTTCACCTCTGTGAGCATCACCTAGATGCAATATTGAGTGCTAAGTATACCATTCATTCTCATGAGAGATAGGTTCTAATGAACCACTACTTATAAAACATGGAAACTAAGTGAACCATTCATTCTCATGACAGATAGGTTCTTGTGAACCACCATTCATAAAACATGGATCAACGAGTTTGACTCAAAATCTACACATTCAATTTTGATAACAATACCATCATTTGAGTCACTATGAAAAATATCTCCAATCTTGATATATTTTCTGATAAAACATTTTCAAGAAAAGATGGGCTCAAACACAATTTGAATATACTTATGTATATTGGTTCTATTATAAAGCTATTAAGTAATTAGGTAAAAGTGTAACAAAACCAAGTAGAAAGTAAAGTTGCTTACTGTTCTGTAATACCCATGGCCCAGCCTGAACGAGAGCAGATCTCCCCAAGGCTAATCTTCCACCGGTCAATCTCTTCTTTTGGCTGCCGATCTGGATGGGCATAATGTTTTTTAAATGCCTTCTTGTACGGACTGGAGTTCTTGAGAGGATATCTAACGTCACTTGGATCCATATCATAAAACAGAGGAACTATCAAGCCTGGGGTTTTCAACATTTCAGCGGCCTCCTTGAGACACCATGCTGAGTCTGCATAGCCTTCTGAAAATACAGGAATACGTATGGCGCTGCTCCCGATTGCGCTTTCCAACGATGGCCAAATTTTTGCTCCCTTGTTCAAACTCTTGCTGTCTAAAAAGACACGCAATCCGGCTTTGGAGAGAGCTTCAGAGAGACGATTGACCAGAGTATTTCTCACGTCTGGTCCTCTAAAACTCAGAAACACATCATGCCTGAAAAAATCAGGGTCTAAGGAGGTAAGTGAAGCAGTGCGGGCGAGAAAAAATTCCCTGATGCTGTGGAAATCTTGCACCTTGGCATCTATGTCCCACACGTCATAATCTTCTAAAGTCCTCACATACTCCCGCTTCCGGGTCACAAAATCTTTTTTTATGGCGAGAAATCTTTTTTTTAGGTCGAGAAATTCTCTTTCTCTGCCTTCCCTGGACCAGAGATGGCACACCTTCGTTTCGAGGTAACCTCGCTTGCTGTCGAGATATGCATCCTTCACGGCGAGATAATTTCGCATACGGTCGAAATAATTTGGCCCACTGTCCCAATATTCTCTATAGGCTTTGTCAGAAGACGGATGCCGGAGATAACTGTCCCAATATTCTCTATAGACTTTGGCAGAAGACCGACGCGGGAGATAATCTTCCCGACGTTTGTCACAAGACCAACTCGGGAAAATATATTCCTGAAATGTTATATAGGCTTCGTCAAAAGAATGACCATGGAGATCATCTGACATCATGCTTTCTTCCATCTAAAAGTTTCAATAGAAAAGGAAGGCTCACTAACAGAGGATTGGACTCAATTTAACAGATGATGGAACTCAACTACACAGATCTAGTTCAACTCCTATCACACATTACAAACAGGCAACCTCCCATACATAAATATGGTGCGTTGCAGACTTATTCCTTGAAACAAATGAGCTCCTTCCACACTTGAAACAAAGTCATTCTTCTCATAATTGTAAAATTTTCTAATCTGCACAGTATGGATCTAGCAAAACTTGCAGAAGAACAATCAGAAGAACAAATGAAAGCAATTAAACCATTTTCATTATTACAAATCTATATGATTACAAATGATATATAGATCAGACAAACAGAAATTATACATGAGATGTATGAAATTTCTGAAGATGTAGATCAGTTAAACTGAAATAATGAGGTAGATTGAGTTTAAAACTCTTTAGTTAGCTTACAATCACAATGCATATGCAACACTTGTTCTCCGTAAATCACGGGCAGAACAAAGAGTTTACTGTGCGCTAACAATAATTACTTGGAAGTTGCAACCAATGCAGGTGCATTTAGATGGTGGGTAGAAGTTGACTAAAAATAAAATACTCCTAATAATTAAAAAAATATTAATATTTTCTATCTATATCCATTTCATCATGAATGGTAAATTAAAATGGATACGTAGACTTGCCTCCACATTATTGAAAAAAAAAAATACTCATATTATTAATTAAAAAATATAATAATAAATTAAAATAGGTATCTAGATGGTGGGTAGAAGCTTCCTAATATTATTGAAGAAGTAAAATAGTTCCATTAATAATTAAACATTATTAATATTTTATATTCATATTCATTTCATCATTAAAAAAAATAAATTAAATGGATATCTAGGTGCTAGGTAGAAGCTGCCTACACATTATTTAAAAAATAAAATACTTGCATTAATAATGAAAAATTATTAATATTTCTAATCATATCCATTTCATCATATATAATAGATTTGAATGGGTAAATGGCTATCTAGATGGTGGTTAGAAGTTTCCTAAACATTATTGGAAATTAAGTATTTCTTATCAAATATCAATTTTGGTCAAACATATAATCTAGTTATGTTAGAGTATTCGGGTATTTACTTGATTAATTAAACATTATTTGTTTAATTATTTAAGTTCCCTTTATCTCTTTTACACTTAAGCTAACTTTAGGTGCATATAATTAATTGTTTTAATTAATTATTATATGCAAACCTAGGTTTTCCCTTTTAGGGTTTCTTGACCTATTAAAGGTTGCGTTCTTTCTTTTCATTGTATGAAGAAGGATTATTATTGACAATGCATTTTGGAGATTATTGAGCTCTCATCTTTTGGAGCATATTTTTCCCGTGTATTCTTTCCTTCTGTGATTTGCTTCATTGCTTCTCCTTGTAACAGGTTTTTCAGCTTGCAGAGATTATTTGGGCTCCTGTGGTGTTGTATTTTCTCAACTCCTATATGGTATCAGAGCTTTAGATCTGCAACTGTCTGTTCTTGTTTTGAGAATTTTTGCTTTGGAAGCAAATCTGGGGTTTCAGGAGTTTTTTATGCACCTAGGGTTTGACCTTTTTTCTGAGCACTTTGGGCCTAAACGAACCTCACCATTGTGCTTAGAAGACCCGAAAACCCCTATGGTCATATAAAATTCGAACTATTTTGGTTCCTGAGCCTTTGGGTGAATTTTTTTCTCAGATCCAAGCCGTACGACCCCGGCACACAAATCGAGAAAAAAAAAATTAAAATTTATTTTTGTCTTTTTACAGCATGCAGGCCAAAATTTGCCTTTAAATTTTTTTTTTCAAAAAATGCGAAAAGAAAAAGAGGTTTTTGTTTCTGGGGGTCCCCATGGTACGCAGGGTACCATGGGGCACCTGCCTTGTTGAAGGCTCTGCGGGTGTTTGTACGGCGCCGTCACCGTCGCTTTTTTTTTTCCTACCCCCGCTAGCAGTTACCTCTGGCCCTCGGCGGCCCTGTGGTCTCCGGCCCCCGCCGCTTCCCGGTCCCGCCACTGCCATCGCCGCCTTCCGGCCCCCGCACTCAGCCCGGCTCTGGCCCGCCTGCACTGCTGCTCGTCGGCCCTGGCCTCCCTGCCGCCTGTTGCAGCTCACAGCCACACTGCTGCTACAGCTCCTGGCCCCCGTGCTCAACCAGGCCACCGCTCCACTCTGGCTACCCGGCCTCCCCGCCACTCGACGACCTCCAGCCTCCGTCGCCTACAGACCCCGCAACTGCTGGCCCCGCTGCCCACCACTGCCCGGTCGTCGCGTGCAACACCTCTGGCCAGCTCCACCACCGGATCTCCATCTCGCCATCGGGGCTTCGCCGGACCGCCACCGGAGCGCCGCTCCCTAGCCACCTCCGCCCATACTGGCCACCATACCCCTTTTTTGGCTTTTTCAAGGGTGGGGTTTGGTTTTTTAGCCCTATCTTGGGCATACGGAGTCATTTTTTCAAAACCGAATAGGCGTCGGAAAGATGGTTCCGAGGCCAACCTCATGGTGTTGGTAATTTTTTCCAAGTTTTCTATTTGACTATTTTTTTTGCAGTCAAAGTGAGGTCTCTTTTTTGCACTCTGGGAGACATAGAATGAGCATCCGACCTCCATTTTTTGAAAACTTTATATTTTCGGATAGCATGTGTTGTGTACTTTACAGAAATATGATTTTTTTTTTCCAGATTCTGCTCCATGCATATTTTATTCAGTTTTTTGCTTTTCAACACTCTGGTGGATATCATGGTTATTTCAGGTCCTGGGATCTCTTTTCTGAGTAGGGTGTCTCTGTTTTGATTCTCATTTCTATTTCTAGTCTTCTTATCATTGTAGCATTGTATATATGCAAACGCACTAAGATAAAGTGCCATCATGCATTGTTTACTTGGAATCTTGCATATCTTGTGTCTTGTTGTACATGCACTATTGATCGAGTGCCATGAGGGGGTTGATGTTTGCCTATTGTTTGCCATCTTCCTTTGTCAAGTGAGTGTTCCTTCCATGACAGTCGCCTCATGATGATGTGTCTCAACACCTTTGATGTTCCTGGTTCTTCATCATGCAGTTGTTTTTGGCTATCCTTTTCAGTGTTCTTGTCCCTCTCCCACTTCCGCATTATGGGGAGGTTTATCCTGTTGGTTCTACTGCTTCTGTGGTTCGATTGATCAGCTCTTTAGGCTTTGGTTTCTTATGCCATTTGTATCTTCGATTTCAGTTGTTTTTGCCTTGTTTGCCTCCTGATTCGAGTAGTGTCATTTGAGGGCACTCATGCATATTATAGTCTTCTCTACTTGGTCATGTTCTAGTTCAGTGGATGTTCTTTAAATCAACAGTTATTCTTCGACAAAGTTTGCAGGTTCTTCACGCTTCAGTGATATTCTTTTCCATCTCTTTTTGGAGTAGAGTTTTGTTCCCACGTGGTTTTCTCTATTTCTCCAGTTCATAGAGATTTCATTGTATTTGGGTACCTGATCAAGCCTTGTTGTCGGGACCCATCTTTATTGCTTTCAGTAGTTGTTCTAGGTTTTAGCTTCTCTCTTAGTCTAGCTTAAGGGGGGGGTTAGAGTATTCGGGTATTTACTTGATTAATTAAACATTATTTGTTTAATTATTTAAGTTCCCTTTATCTTTTTTACACTTAACCTAACTTTAGGTGCATATAATTAATTGTTTTAATTAATTATTATGTACAAACCTAGGTTTTCCCTTTTAGGGTTTCTTGACCTATTAAAGGTTGAGTTCTTTCTTTTCATTGTATGAAGAAGGATTATTATTGACAATACATTTTGGAGATTATTGAGCTCTCGTCTTTTGGAACATATTTTTCCTGTGTATTCTTTCCTTCTATGATTTGCTTCATTGCTTCTCCTTGTAACAGGTTTTTCAGCTTGCAGAGATTATTTGGGCTCCTGTGGTGTTGTATTTTCTCAACTCCTATAAGTTAGACTCATTTTAGTTAAGTTAGATATCCTCCCAATTTTTCCAACTATAATTGTTCACTAAATATATATTGAATCCAATTTACCAAAAGATTAAAATTATTCAAAAAAAAATTGGTGTTTCAATAACTCCTATACTCATGTAAATAATATTTATCTAAATAGATCTATGAGTATCCTTTTCAAAAATATATATTTTAATAGTTTAATTATTAGGTTGGTTATCATGTAAAAAAATACTAGAATTTATCATAAAAAAATGAAAAATATATGATATACTACTTAAAATATTTCATGTCCAAATTATATAATTTTATTTCTATTTTAGATAGATTGTTAATACAAAAGATGACCTGGAAATGAAATAGTTATAGTTTTACTACATACATTCTAATATTTATTGTAAAACTGTATTTATCAAAATTAGAAAAAATGAATCTATGCACTAAAGTCTCAAGTTATAAATAAACATAAAAATATTGAAAAAAATATTAGTAAATTTCCATACACTTTATTTTGTGTGGTTTCTATGGGAACTTGTCTCATGCCTAAAACAACTCACTGTTAAAACAAATTTTTGGAGGTAATTTGTTGTTACAACTCGTGCTTGCATTTAATATTTAGGAGTCCAAATTAAATTGGATTTCAATTGTACACATATTGAAATCATGCTATAAATTAAATCCATATTTTTTGCTTACTGTGAATAGATTGAAGTAACATCTATAAGGATATTGGTTTTGGATTATCTCATTTTTTAAAAAGGTTGGTATGGTAGGCCTCACAAATATTTCATGTAATCTTTTTCCTAACATCCTTCACTTTGATTCATACAATTTAGGTAGGGAAGAATTCAATCTCAATCATGATGTCGATTTCTTCACTCTATACTCTATTTCAATCCTATGTTTAGCATGCAGGCATTTTATTTTTGGAATAATCTTTTGAGTAAATTAGTATTGGAAATATTATTTTCGTATGGGTTTCATGAATTTTATATGGACCTTGTGAATTTTAGAGATAGGAATTTTTTATGTAAGGTTTTTCTTTCAATTGGGATGTCCTAAAAATTAGATCTAGCAAAATTTGTGCTTACCATCATATTCTATAAAGTGAATGACCTTTTGATTTATGACTATTATGATATTCAAGAACAACCCCTACCAATAGTAGTAGGCACCCAACATGGTAGCAACACTACCAATTGAAACATTCATTCCATGTTCAAAGAAAGTTTTTAACTACAAACAATATTAATAGTTACTACACTCATAGTGTGTGTTACATAGATTTGGGAAAAAATAGAGGAGTTATTAAAAGAGATAAAAATCTTGTAATCGTCTTCATACAATTATTAGATAATAGAAGTCATTTAGACCCAAAAAACCTTGAACTAAATTTTGTGCTTTCAAGATTTACAAATCATGTTGAAGGAATCCTTAACAATCCTTCACTTTTAGGATTAAATGTAGGAGGTGGTGCAAAAATTAAAATCAAATTGAGGACACCTAACAAATAATAAGAGTTTTACTCTTACGAGGACTTGATAGATAATGTGATGCATGAACCCACCCACAATGAACATGGTCCACATGATGCTAAGTTTAAAAAATTTCTTGATGAGATCACCAAGGTAAAATTGTGCTCTTGATTTTCATGTTTTTCATTGTTTAGGATCATTGAAGATTTTGATTTATAAAATAAATACGTTTTGATTTGAAGTGATTCTCGGTACAATTTATTTCAATAGGTAGATTTTTTATTGAGAAGGTGTTTGGTCAATGAGTATTAAACCTGTAGCATCATAAATTGTACACCCTTACTTAGGGTTGTACAATTTCATGCTTAGGTTATCATCCACCTTAGTGTGTTACATTTTACATTTTAAAAATTTCTTTAAGCATTTAATTAATTAATTTAATTTAATTTAAAGTGCTCTCTTATCATTCCACACATTATAAAATTGGGTCTGTAACCCTAAGTGTGCCCCTTTTTATTTTATCTTTTTTAATTAATTAACTAACCCTAATAAAGTCCTATTTCGACCTTCAAGGCTTAATCTCACATATCTAAACACCTTGGATTGACACACAGAGCTAGATTTGACTTTGTAATCACAATACCTTACATCCCTAGAAATTTGGAGAAAAGTCGACTAGACCATAATGGTATCATCCTAGTCCTAACTTTTTCTCCTCAAAATTTTGGGAGCTTAATTTGGCGGCATTATAATGCCCAATTCTTGCTTTGTGTGAAATTAAATCAATTCTAGGTCGGCCTATGATCAAAACTAAAGTTAGGGTTTCATATATATAAAAAAAGTTTTACTCATTTGAAGCATCCATCTATTAGAAATTGAATGATACCTTTTATGAAGTGAAAATGTAGGTTTCTATGGAGTCTTCCTTTAGCAAATTCATCATCAATCAAGTCTTCATCAACCTTTTTCACCATCCATGGAATCTTAGGAGATATTGAAGAATAATAAGGAGATCACCAAGTATTGATTGGTTTTTACCTTTCCCTTAGGGTTTGGTATGGTTTCATGTTATTTTCGTATCTCTATGTGAGTTTTTAGATCTATATATCATTTATTCTCATATTTACATTATTTCTTTAGATCCATATTGCATTTGTGATTTGGAGCATTCACATTATGTTCATTTTTTTTACTCCAAACATAGGTTAGAACTCTAGTTTACAATCTAGCTCATTAGGATCTTACAAACACATGAGATTCTAGGGCACACACACTTTTGAATACATTATCGACTATTTGTGGAGGTCAAAATCACCAAAACAATTGGTTTTACTAAGACAAAATCCTATATAGCCACAAACACACCGTTTTTCAGATTGTGGGTGCAGGTATAGGTTTCCATCGGAGCAGTCAATTTCCAGGCGATCTCAGCAATCTATCACAGACCTATTTCTAAAATTTTGCCTGGGATCTCAAGGACCAAAGCAGTCAATGCCCTAGTCCTCCCTAGTCAGCTACAGATTTTGGTACTTTTGATCTAAAGAACTTCAATCTACAAATTTCTAGTATTCAACTCAGTACAGTCATTGGGACTAGAGCACCCAACGCCTTGGTTTTGCTAGTTCAAGCTCAGATTTCTATATAGGTGCACATTATAATTCCCTTCTTAGATTTGAAATCTATATCTTAGTTACATGTGTGTATCTATCTGTTATTGCAATTAAATTAGTTACTTCCATACATTTCATTATCTTAGCTTGTCATTACTTTACATTTGCCTCATTCCCTTTCATATCAACAAAGGAATAGAAATCCTAAGAGTATTCCTTGACTCTCTTACATAAGAGTTAGTCAAAGTGAATCACTTCCTTAGGTTCTTTCATATTCCAATGTATGGATGAAAGTGGGATTAGGTCCTAAACTACTCAATACTATTTTTCACCATCTCAAAACCAAATAATTCTTTCTATTTGACAATTGTACTATAAACCAACTCAAAAAGGTAGAATAATTATCCTAGTTGTAAGTGCGTTGGTGTAAATATAGACTCTTCGATTACAACTAGATCGGAATAGGATTTGATCTAATTGAGTTATGGTTCTCGTGACTTTTTTTCTTTTCTTCTATAAAAAAAGGGACAATATTTGAATTCTTATACAAAAAGAGACTATGTAAAAAAATGATTTTCCAACTGATAACATCTAGTTTATTGGTCTAGTTGGTCCTCCATCCATGCCATTGAACCCCGTGGCCCTTCAATCTGGGGCACTTGATGCTCTTGTTACAATTCTCCAAATCCGCTATTGGGGAGAGCCAAATTGGCCACAATTCTTCTGACATCACATTTTCTTCCATCTTAAAGTTTCAATAGAGAAGGAAGTCTCACTAACAATAGGGAGAAAATTAACAGAGGATTGGACTCAATTTAATAGATGATGGAACTCAACTACACAGATCTTCAACTCCTATCACACAATTACAAACAGGTAACCTTCCATACATAAAAATGGTGTGTTGCAGACTTATTCTTTGAAACAAATGAGCTCCTTCCACACTTTATTCCTACTCGCATTTTAAAAACAAACAAAGCCATTCTTCCCATAATTACTTGGAAATTGCAACCAATGCAAGCCGACGCATTTTATAAAACAATTTCCGTCAACATGCTACACGGCAAGGCACGAATAATTAATTAAAAAATCATATTTATTTCTTCATAAATAATAAATGAAAATGGGTATCTAGATGGTCGGTAGAAGCTGCCTAAAAATTACTGAAGAAAACAATATACTTACATTAATTATTTAAATATATCAATATTTTTCATATATAATAAATTAAAATTTGTATTTAGATGGTGGGTACAAGTTGACTAAAAATAAAATAGTCCTAATAATTAAAAAAATATTAATATTTTCTATCCATATCCATTTCATCGTGAATGGTAAATTAAAATGGATATGTAGAGTTGCCTCCACATTATTAAAAAAAATAAAATACTCATATTATTAATTAAAAAATATAATAATAAATTAAAATGGGTATCAAGATGGTGGATAGAAACTCCCTAGATATTATTGAAGAAGTAAAATACTTGCATTAATAATTAAACATTATTAATATTTAATATTCATATTCATTTCATCATATAAATTAACATTAAAACGGGTATCTAGATGCTAGGTAGAAGTTGTCTACAAATTATTTTTTTAAAAATACCTACATTAATAATTGAAAATTATATTATTTTCGATTCATACCCATTTCATCATAAATAATAGATTTGAATGGGTAAATAGGTATCTAGATGGTGGTTAGAAGTTTCCTAAACATGATTGAAAATTAAACATTTCTAATCAAATATCAATTTTGGTCAAACATATGATCTAGTTAGACTCATTTTAGTTAAGTTAGATATCCCCACAATTTTTCAAATTATAATTGTTCACTAAATACAAATTAACACCATTTTGAGTCCAATTTACAAAAAAACTAAAATTATTCAAAAAAAATTGGTGTTTCAATAACTCCTATGTATATAAATAATATTTTTTGAATAGTTCTATAAACTGTGTCCTTTTCAAAAACATATATTTAATATTTTAATTATTAGGTTGGTTATCATGTAAAAAAAAATACTAAAATTTATCATAAAATTATTAGAAAAATATGATTTATTACATAAAAGATTTCATGTCCAAATCATATAATTTTCTTTCTATTTTAGATAAATTGTTAAGACAAAAGATGATCTCGAATAGAAAGAGTTATATTTTTAGTACATACATTTTAATATTTATTTTAAAAATTTATTTATCAAAATTACGAAAAATGAATATATTCATTAAATTTTCAACTTATAAACACACTCGAAAATATTGAAAAAAAAAATTACTAAATTTTCATACCTATATTTTGTGTGTGGTTTTGATGGGAACCTGTAGAAATTTTTTGGAAGTATTTTATTGTTACGACTCATGCTTGCATTTAATATTCAAATTTCCAAATTAAATTGGATTTCAGTTGTATGCATGCGATCCTGCTATAAATATGATTTTTGTATGGGTTTCGTCAATTTTATAGGGACCTTGTAAATTTTGGAGATAAGAAATTTTATGTAAGGTTTTTCTTTCGATTGGACCATCCTAAAAATTGGATCTAACAAAATTTGTGCTTAACATTATATTCTATAAAATGAATGGCCTTCTCATTTACGACTATTCACAACATTTTTTGGTTTTTATTTTGGTATGTGTGAATGTTTGTTTCATGGTATTTAGGAAAACTGCTACTAGTAGTAGTAGGCACCCAACATGGTGAGCAACACTAGCAAGTGAAACATTCATTTGCCCATGTTCAAAATGACTTTCTAACTACACACAATATTAATAGTTACTAGACTCAGTGTGTGTTACATGGATTTGGACCAAAAAAAAAGGAGTATTTAAAAGAGAGAAAAAGATTGTAATTTCCTTCATACAATTATCAGATAATAGGATTCAATTACACCCAAGCCTCTTGAATTGAATATTGTTCATTTGAGATTTAAAATGGGGTTCCTTGAACATGATTTGTAAATTTTGATTTTGTTGTTCCATGATGTATAAATATGTTTTATTTTTGTTTCCTTTATTGGTTGCATCCCTAATGATCCTTCACTTTCAGGATTAAATGTAGGAGGTGGTGCAAAAATTAAGATCAGAGGACACCTAACAAATGTTAAGAGTTTTATCCTTACAATGACTTGATGGACACTGTGATGCATTCACACACCCATAATGAACATGGTCCACATGATGCTAAGTTTTACAAATTTCTTGATGAGATTACCAAGGTAAAATAGTGTTCTTGATTTTAATGATTTCATTGTTTAGGATCATTGAAGATTTTAATTTATGAAACAAATACGCCTATTTGAAGTGAATCTTGGTACAATGTAATCTAGTGGGTGCATTTTTCTTTGTGAAGGTGTTTATTCAATGAGTTTTAACCAAAATATTACTTTCTATCTAGCTATTATACTATAAACCAAGCCAAAATAAAGGAATTTTCTTAGTTTTGATTAATAAAAGAAAGATAGGCCTGTACCATTGCATATCCATAAAGTGACACCTGGTGCACATGAGGTATGCACAACCAACCAAAAAAAAACCCCACTAAAACATAGCAAAAACCTAGCAAGGACACCTAAGAACCAGTTAAAAAACTATAAAACTAGCAAGAGCAGAACCAAAAAAAACACAACCAAAAAAAAAAAAAAACCAACAAAACGACCCATGAAAGGCACAAAGAGATGTCCAACTACATGAGGGAAGTTTTATCTTGCCAACCTTGGAATAAGCATATGACTTTGTTAGAAAATGACACCTTTTTAGAGGATCCAAACCTAGAGCCAGAAGACACTAGAGAAGAATCTAGGGTAGCTTTCACTAGGGACTCCATGGGGCGTGCACCTACAATCATAGCCTCAATCTGCTTGCACTTCTTCTCCATTTTCCTGTTAAGCTTAGCCTGATTGGTTTGGATAGCCTATAAAGAAGAGTTATGCATGTTGGCAACATTCCTATAGGCCAAAATGACCTCCTCAATTTTAATTGTCAAGGTCTCCCAGGATCACCTAATTTCTTCCATCTCCACTTTTGTCCCAGTCATTTTCAGCTTAGCATCTAGGTCATTGATTCTCTCATTCACCTTGTTCCAATTCTTCATTAAGCCAACAAGGTAATTAGCCACCTTCCAAAATTTGTGGTCATTCATTCCCTCAATCTATGTATTAGTCCTAGCTTTGGCTTGAGCGGCTGCCTCCAACTTGTTTATCTTCTTTATCACCACATTCATCTGCCAAAAACTCCATTTGAGCAGATCGTGTTGCCTTTGCACATCATCATGAATTTCCTTCACAAGCTTGGTGAGGATTGTGATTAATCTCGAGGCTTAGTATTGGCAAAAGGGGGAAGGTTTGTGGGAGGGGAGCGACGGTTAGTATTGTCATTAACATTACTTATAGGGGAACAATTTGAGCCCATGGTTTTAGAGGACTCTGACTCATCAGAGGAAATGTAGTCAGACTTTAAGTCCTCAACAATTTCCACCTCCTTATGCTCCTCAATATGGGGATCCTCAGCAAGGTCCTTTTTGGAAGCAGCAATGGCCTTGAATTTGGCCATGCGTGTGGGGTTTTCTCTAGTAGGCACTTTACGGCCCAAATGGGACACTTCGGCATAATTGGACAAGGTCACAATGAGATCAACATACAAATTAAGATTGTAGGTAGACCCGATTTCAACATTGGGGATCCCACCCAAGGGCGTTTGGTCCAAATAAAAATAATACAACCTACGAATAAGACCCTAGTGAAGGGGGGTTTACCCTTAGCAACAACCCTAGAGATAGATTGAGGCAAGCATGATAAAACCTAGTAAGGAAAGTTCATTCTTACCCCATGGCATAGGTAGTTCAACATAAGGAAGAGATGAAGGCAAAATATCCTCTTCCTTCCATAAAGTATGAAGTATTTCATGAATAAAAGGGTAGCATCCTTCAAAACACTTGGGTGTTCCTCACGATTGTAGCCAATTTTCAATTTAGAAGCCCCTTCACTAGGTTGAAAGAACTAGTCAAAATATTCCTTATAATTCTCTTCAAGTGTTTTGGGGAAGGCAATGTCGTCGAGGGCCAACCCAGTAAGTTTCTCTATGGTTTCCTTAGACACCACAAAGATAATTCTCCTAATCTTCATAATGCCATTGTTCCATGCTTGAACAAAGGGTGTAGATAATTTGGGGTCATGGTCAGTCATGCCCTCCACATAAGAGTCCACATTTCCCTAAATAACCTTACTCCAGAGTTTGCCATTATTTTTAAACTCATAGCAATTATTTGGTTCAACCTGATTCAAATCTCCCTCCATATTCGCAAACCCAAAGGCCAAAATGTGAAAGCGACAGGTCTAAAAGCAATAGTAGTGGGTACCAATAGAACTAAAATCTCACCACCTAACCAAGTTGGAAAGAAAGGGGAAAGAATAGAAAATAGTAAAAAAGTAATCTTGGGATTACACATCATTAGTGAGCATGTCATTTGATATCATGGCACGCACCACAATGGGTACTTTGTGCAAATGGAGCCAAAATTTTAAATTAATAACCATCATTTCCAAACTGACCAAATTGTTTGCCACCCCATTCCCCTCGCATCGCATGTGGCATTATTTGACTTCTTCAAAGGTAAGGAAGAGGGTGCAACACTTGTCGATGAGAGGACCAACCTTCTAGTTTGGCCTAGCCACCTCATTCAACATCGTGATGGTGTTACGAGTCACATTAAACAATGAGTTTTCTAAGGCCCAACTCACTTGCCACATTAAGCCCATGAAAAACAACAACACTTGAGCCACGTTGGAGGTTTGGACACCAAGGTTTGTTGCATAAGCTAGGATCAAATACCCACATGGATCCCTAATCACATCACCCCCTCCCACTCAACCTGGGTTGCCCTGGGAACACCATTCAAATTTTAACTTTAGCCATCCAATGTCGGGGGGTCCTAGGAATTTCCCTAGTTGTAAGTGGACTGTCGTAGCTATAGATTCTTTGATTATAGCTAGATTAGATTGGGCCTTGATGTAATTGAGTTATGGTTGTTGTGACCTTTTTCTTTTCTTTTAGACTTGAAACATTGGATTTTTAAAAACCTAAAAGGATCTCTTTTTGGAATGTTGCACATGGAAGTTATGTGGAAGAGTGAAGCAAGAAGAAAGGGGAGTCCTCAAAAACCCCTGCCATCACACCATGTGCTTTTCCTTTTTTTTTTTTTTTCACGGGGGGGGGGGGGGGGGGGGGGGGTGCATGGGGGCTTTCAAATAATATCCAATATCCAAATTGGAAATAGGACATGTGGAAACTCCAATGAAATGTAAGTTCAAACCAAAAATTAATTCCCCAAGAACCTCCATCAGGATGTTGCATGTCATTTATATGCATGGGCCCATTAAGCCTCCACTAGGTTTTTAGAGAAACAACTAAAAATTCCATGTGTCAAGTAAGTAGAGAATTCAAAAGACTTTTACTCAAAAAAGGGGAATGCAGGCACGTCATTTGCCATTGGAAACAAGAATGAACCTGGACACCTTGTTGGTCCAAAACAAAATTAGGCACCAGAAGTTTAAAAGGAATCACATGCCTAGGCCATTTTTATTTTAAATGATGAGAAGCCTATATGGTGCTAATGCTTGAAATTTAAGAAGGAAAAGAGAACAAAAGTCCTTCATGTAGGAACAATTGCACTAATCATCATTATTTTATGAACATAAAGAAAATATGAAAAAGGTAGATCAATTGTAAAATATTATTCCCATTTAGGGGAGTGAATACTATAAAATCCCATAGGCCTTCTTGTAATATGGTTTCAACACTTTTGTAAAACAAGGATTTTGTAATTTCTTTTCTTATGAAAAACTGAAAGAATGTTTTAGATTTTAAAGTAATTTGCTTTTTTTATTTAACTTTAGCATGTTTGTTCTTAGATAAGGCACTAGGCTATGTTGTTGTTTGTCTCTCACTTGTCTTACTTAAGTAAGTATGCTCCGTGTTTCTTTGATTTCGAAGCGATTTCTATATACTCATTTCAGCTTCTCTAATTTCTGTTAAATATGTGAAGAATGGTTCATGTAGTGAATTTTACTCTACCATTTTCCTTAGATTAGGAACTAGATTATGCTTTCAATAAAAAAATTTTAAGAATGGTTAATTATTGTGAGAATCAGAGTTTACTTTAGTGGCGAATATTTGCCAATGGTGAATTTTTCACGTCGGCCATGTTGGAAATGGCGAATATTTTGTACCGTTTGGGAGTGGCCTCGCCAAAACATTATCAATTTCTGTCATAGTCACGGCCCGATCACCATATGTTTTATGCAAATAAATATTTCTATGCGATGATTTTGCCAATACAATATATGGTGGACACACGGTAAATTTAATTGTTTCGCCTATACTCTCCAAGGTTGCCTTAATAGATGACCTTAATTCGCCTATACGCATGTGAAGATTTGTTAGCCAGGGGGACCCAATTCGCCTAACATCTTGCCGATGCGTGTCTCCATTCACCCCAACTTTTGCCAACTATATTGTATTCGGCTATTATTTGTACGACCTATAATCGCCTCAAAAATTACATAAGTCGTATTTGGATGACCTATAATCGCCTCGAAAATTACCTAAGTCATGTTATAGTTACACGGGATTCGCCAAATATTTGTATACCATCTAAAATTCCCATGGAATTCGCCATATAAGGATTGGTATAAATACATGCAAAGATCAGATCTATCTCAATATCTCAACACAATCTGGTGGGTTCTAGGCTCTGAATTCTAATCAATAGCAAAGTTTCAGACCAAGGAAAATCATTGTTGTTGAGTCATTGACTGTATTAGCGGCTGCTAGTGACCTAAAGCCTAAAGGTGATCAATCATATTTTTGAAGTGGTATATTATACATTATAGCCTATTATTGCTTCTTCAGCAAATTGATATTTTTTTGGCAGCCTTTATTTCGTTGGAGATGTCGAACAGGAAGAGGGGTAGGAAACCTGCAAGTGGGGAAGGCTAGGAGAGGCCAACAAAAAGCAGAACGTTGTCTTCGTACTTTGGCATTGGATGTGAAAATCAGGAAGGTACATCATCACAAGTACAAGTACAAAATTCACCACCTGCACCACATGTTGAAGATGGCGGCGAACCTAATATCTCAGATCAGGATGATCTTGAAGAAGATTATCTGGTAGATACCCAAGTTAGCTGGAATGATATAATCGACTTGGGTGATAATGTCATTGATGATAATGCACAGAAGGGGAAAAGAATAGCCATATCAAAAAAGGGTGAACCACAATCAAAAAAGGATTGGGAGTGGGATATGCAAGTGAGGAATTTTCAAATTAATTGGGCATCAAAGTATCCATTCATTGAACCAGTCGAGAATCCAATTGAAGGCGAGCCTCCAATAGAATGCAGGTGTAAGATTTGCACTTGGAAACATAACAAGGAAATTAGGTTGTAGCTAAAATTTGACACCATAGAAAAGCATATGGGTAAAGTTTATGAAAAACAAATGATAGACGGGGTTGAAAAATCAGTGATAAGATGGAAAACAAAGGATAAATGTAAGCATGTGAGGAATGCCGAAGATTATTATTTTCATGAGAAATTACAGACGAAGCCTACTGAAGTTAAAGGTTCTATTGAAGCTATTTTTGGAAAAGCAATGCAAATAGAACAACTGGGAAAAGTTGTTCAGTTAAGCGTTGTTTTTCATATTTTGAGTAGAGGGCGTGCTATGACAGATTTCCCATCAATTAGTGTTTTATTACACTTTTTGAAAGTTCCTAACTATCCTAATAGACTCTGGTCAGTAAACAGTGGATGGGAATGGGCAAGTTGTCTTGCTGAGGTTGAAAAAGAAGATGTACAGGAAAAAATAAGAGAGTCAAACTTCATTGCATTTTCTTTAGACGAAATTACCACAGTAGACAATACTTCATGGGTATGCATGCATGTTTATACTGTAGAGAATCATACCCGCCAACCTCATCTACTATTTGTTGCTAAAATGAAGAGAGTGTGACAGCGAAAAATTTATTTCAACTAGTAAAGAGAAGTTTAATTGAATATGGAGGTATGGATGACATGATAGTAGCCAAAAAATTGGTTTGTGTTGGAGCAGATGGAGCTTCAGTAATGCAAGGTCATAGGAACAGACTTTGTACAAAGATTGAAACTTCATTTGCACTGTACATTACTGCATGGCTCACAGAAAGAATCTAGCTTTTGGAATTGTGAGCAAGTTTGCTTCGGTTAAAAAAATTGAAATTTTAATCAGAGAGCTCTACTCACACTTCTGTCGAAGTCCCAAGCGATTTATGGAATTTCAAAACTTTGCTGATGGATTAACTGATGGGAACAAGCTTCTCAAGGATAATGATACCAGATGGATCTCTTTGGATGGTCCAGCGCATCGAGTGTTTTCAGAATATCCATCCTTGATTGGACTATTTCACACAACTCGCGATGAATCAAATCAACCAAAATTTCTAGAACTTCCTGTTAGGTTAAGTAATTTAGAGACACTCTTAACTTTAGCAGTTCTTCTGCCCATGCTAGAGGAAATGAGGAATATTATGAAGGCTACCCAAAAAAGAGCTCTGTATATTGCAGAATATGCTACGCTGCGTAAGATGACATGCTTGACCCTCGACAATCTCTATCGAAATCAACCAACACTATCTAATGAAAATATTGTTAAGTGGCAGACACTCGCAGATTTGAACAATCCTGATAACTTTTAACAAATTGGTGCAGACGGGGAGGTATGTGCCAATGTATAGGGAGTTGAGATACCAATGCACTTCTATGCCACGGTTGACCCTGAGGAACCAGGAAAGTGCCCCAGGAAGGAACTAGCAAGAGTTACAAAGGAAGATTTCGACAAGATTGTTGAGACTGTAACTACTTCTGTGAAGAAAATTGCATATGATCTTTCCTCACAAATTAGAAGCAGATTCCCTCCTGACAACCTACTTGAAGCCATGTCTATTGTGTTTCCTCATTATTGGAGCCTCAACAGTGCATCTGATTTTTGAAGTAAGCTACTGACTTTGGTAAAACAATTTTGCATTTCCAGAGAATTTAATGGAGTAACTATAAATGGAATATTAGATGAAACTCATCTTCGAGAGCAATCAGCTCATTTTGCATACACTATGAAAGAACAATATGCCAAAATGGATAACCCCCACAAAGAGGGATCAGTAACAAGGGTTTGGAAATATATAGCTGAGAACAAAACCTTGTGTGATTCAATGCCAGAATATGTGAAGCTTGCTGATTTATGTCTTACCATGATATTGGGTTCGGTGGAAGATGAGAGAGTTTTCAGTGCTTTGGGGTTCCTAAAATCAAAGCTAAGAAACAAACTAGACAAAAACTTGGAAAATTACATGAGACTCTATACATCTAGGTATGATGTCCACACTTTTCCTTACGATAGGGCACTGCAAATCTGGAGGTCCAAATGTGAAAGAAGAGGTTTGGGCAACACTTCAAACCATAGTGCCAGTGGGACTCCTGGAACTACTGATAGCATTGAGATGCAGTTCGGCGAAGATATGCAGACTCAGACTCAGAGTGAAGAAACCACAAATGGGAATCAAGAAAGCACTGAATTTGATGAGGATGAATGGCAACTGTAACAGTAAGAGATTGGTATTTATTAATCTTATTACTATATCTCATCATTCATATTACAAAAGCATATTAATTTTTGCAATTAGAATTTAATATTGATTTGTAATTATATTTTTCAACTTTCTATTTCTAGATTTAAAATAGCATAATAAAAAAAAAACCATAATGTGTTTATTGATACAGAGATTTTTATTGTTTATTTATACATGTTTGAGTCTCAAATTTGTGTGATACATTTCAGAACCATATGATACAATTCATTCAATAGTAATACACATGTCGAGAACTTAGATTTTCATTAATTCTTTCAAAATATAGCCATAGGATACAATTCATTCAATAGTAATACACCAAATTCCAATCTGTCTGATTCTCCATACCAATTGCAATAAGTGAATACAAAGTTTCAGAACCCTTTGCAAATGACCCTGAATTCCCTTTTATAAAAACAAGAGAGAAACAACAACTCCTGTGTGATTCTCCAATGTCTATGCAAAAGTGAATACAAAGTTTCAGAAGTAGAACCCTTTGCAAAATTGCAAATGACCCTGAATTCCCTTTTATAGAAACAAGGGAGCAACAACAGCTTCAGGTCGAATTGCAAGTTTGC
The DNA here is from genome assembly GCF_030272615.1 of Cryptomeria japonica. Classification (NCBI taxonomy): domain Eukaryota; kingdom Viridiplantae; phylum Streptophyta; class Pinopsida; order Cupressales; family Cupressaceae; genus Cryptomeria; species Cryptomeria japonica. Next base: position 721,974,897 of record NC_081414.1, read on the forward strand.
AACATGTGAACACTGAACATCAAATCCACAAACTCAGCACATATTTATATAGCCATCACAGGTCATATTAGCAATTTAACATCTGCTACATGTTTGATGTCTCCTGCTCAAAAAACAGAGTTCAAAATTAAATATTAATTCACACCATGACAAATTAAACATAGATAATAGCAGTGCCTAAAACCTACTAATCAAAAATAGAGAAATGCATAAATGTTAAAGCAAGGGAGAATTTGAGAATACAAATTTACTGGCTGAAGTTTTGCACTGTGCATCATAGATTCATAGGTTAGATTAGCAAAATAGCAATAGCGAGTGCTGTTTTTTCCTATTCATAAAATAGATTCATAGGCTGGATTAGCAAAATAGCATTAGCCAGTGCATCATAGATTCATAGGCTGGATTAGCAAAATAGCAAACAGAAAAAACATAAAACCTTGAAATTAAGAATAAATGAAGAAAATTGTGCAATACATACTATGATTCTTAAGAATTTTGTGCCGGTTTTCATAGGGTGCTCCACTCTTCGTCTGATGGAAGGTCAATATTCTGTAAACTATGGAAAGTCAACTCTAACTTCGTCAACATTCCATATTTATAAGATTTACTTGACATCACTGTTTCATCCAATACCGTATTTAGAGTTGTAAATGGTTGGATGAATTCCAGAAAGCTTTTGGGAGTTGTGTCCTTTGGAAGCAAGTCTAAATCAGACTTCATTTTTATCTCCATGATTTTTTTGTAAGCTTCTTCTCCAATGAATTTATTTGATGTGTCAATAGGCTTATGCAAACCAAGTTTAATCAAATTATTTTTCATTTCTTGCAGCTTCACTATCTTTTTTCCACAACTGTCCATAACTTCTGATGTTTCCCTTAGCTTCTGGCATTTTTGAATGATAGATGATGTCTTAACTATGGCATCAATGTGGATCTTAATTCCCTTGGATGCCAAATAGCTGTCACTGAAACTGTAGACTACTTTCAGAATCTTTTTTGCCATTTCCTCTTTTGAATAAACATGTGTGCTCTTCTCATAGTGCCCTTTGATTTTTATAAAAAATTGTCTCATACTTCTAGTCAATTGAAACCATTCACACAACTTCTCACTACTCTACATTATTCGCCGCCAAATGTTTTCTTGTATATACTTCATTGTATTTTTCATATTGTCTTTCAATCTATCCTCCAAAGTTTTTATTTTATCATTTGCATTGTGCAGGTCTTCTTTCATTTGTGCACATTTTTTTCTTTCTTCCTCTACTTCCTTTTGCAAATGTTTTTCTTTTTCCTTCCCATGATCCAATAGGTCCTGTAACTTTCTCATTTCTATGGCAGCAGACTCATAACTTTTCTATAATTTTTGAAAACTGGCTTTTTCCTCAACAATTTTTTTACTGCTTTTAGCTAGTTTTTTAGTCAGGTCCTTCAATTCTGCATCCTTCTTCTCTTGCTCTGCATTTTCTACTATAGAGCCCAAATTTTTCATCCTTTTCTATAAATCATTGCACTTGCTATATGCTGCTTTCCTCCTTGATTTTTCATTTTCTAGGTCTACCTGTAACTTTTCTATTTGTTTCTCGAGTTTGTTTTTTTCTCTCTCCACCTTTAGCAGTGAAGTGTAGACCACTTCATTAGTCCTTTTTGACACACTAATTTTGTCCACATTATGTACTTTGGAAAAATCCATTTGGAGGGTGCTAACTTGAAATTGAGAGGGATCTATTTGACTGTGTGGTGGATTTTTATCTTTAGATGTGTTCGGGGGCATAACAACCATGAACTCCATCATATCTTTCTGTGGGTCATATGTTGGAAATACCCTGTTCCTTGCAAGTTGTTCGTTTACAACTTCAGACACGAAATTCCTATGAAATGCTTTCTGTTTTTCTTTATTTGCTTTTGTTGTGTGTTCATATTTTTCATAGTAATCACGAAATTGAAAATATGGGCTTGCTGAAGCAATTGAATGTTTGAAAGGTGACATAGGAATACCATAGGCTCCAGTTCCACTTATTCTTGTGGTTTTAACTAATGCTTGACGAGGATTACCAACAGCATTTCCTGATGTTGTCCCACTCCCACTGACACTTTCATGTGTAGTTTTCATAGTCTTTTGAGGTGTGTGATCTGAAGCTACAAATGATTGATTTGTAGTGTTAGTGGCACTTGATATAGGATTCTCAATAGTATGAGATTGAGTATCTACCTCTTAGGAGAGATTTTTTGTTGTTTCCCTTGTCCAACACCAAGACAACTAGTATCAGTAGTAGTACCCATGCCAACCCCACCAATCACAGTGGCACTTGACTAAACATTAATAGGAATACTATCCCCAGATTCCCCACCAGTGGCAGTGGCACTTGATTCACCACCAATGGGAATACCATGATGTGGTGGTGGTTGTGGATTTGAACCTGAAACAAATGTAGGTGGACCCTGAGCGTAATGAGTAGTACCTATCCCTGATGAATCTGAAGAATCAAGTCCAATGACTGGTTTATAAGGACCTTTTGATTTTGACTATGATGGAAGTTGTACCTGAAGTGGATACCAAATGCCCTCTCCTCTGGGACCTAGACCACCACCTTCAAAACCCATTTTTTCCACAAGGTTTGCCCCTTTGCTATATTTTTCTTTCATGGACTCACTGACTCCACCTAATATTTTAGGGACTGTAGTAGTTGTTGGAGGGGGCTCAACGGCAACCTCATGCTCATCATCATCACCTTCAGTCCCGCCATGCTCCATATCCCACAATTTGCTAAACTCTACATCCTCATCGATGCTCTCAAATTCTGCACTTGTCTTTGGTTCACCGAGATTCCTCCTCATAGTCCAAAAATCATTTATTTTGGTTTGAGTGAAATAATTCTCTTTACATTCATGCATAATTGATTTGGGAATAGTTTTTTTAGATGGATTAGTAGATTTTAGGTAGAAATTGTAGGACCTCCTATTTTGGATGCCCTAGCCCTCCTCTGTTGTCCTCTCTGTGTGCATTTGCAATGCCATAATTTGTGATGAAATTTCTTCTATTGAAATGTTATTGTCAGCTGCAATTTTCTCCATCTCTTTTTTAACCTTATCCCAGGAGTCCTTATTTCTAAGCTTTTCTAGCAATGGCTTACTTTCATGTTGACATAACGCTGAAGAGTTCCCATTTTTCTTAAGCCTTGCTTGAACTACACCGATTGGATCATACTGCCAGAGACCCTCATCACCAAAGTTAAAAATTGTCAAGAAATCATGTGCCACAATGAATGCTTTTCTCTCAAATGTGAACCCTCCACATGAGAAAGGCAAGGAAAGAAATATGCTCTTCTTTTACTGACCATGGAAGTGTCTATCTGTGCTCTCCAATTGCCGTACATACTCTAATGCAAATACCCTCTCTGTCACATGTATTGGAAGTCTGTATGGTTTTACTGTCGATCCGTAAAACCTTAACACAATGAATTCTTCCATGAAGAACCAGTCAGCCAATTCTATTTGACTTCCGAGTTGAATGCAATCTCTACAAGACACAGGCAACCTAGGCATTGTAGTGCTTGTAATTTCATTATACATTGGTGCCAAACAAAAGTCTACAAAATGGTTGTAGTTCTTTCTGTTATCATGCATCCTTATCTTTGGGGTCCAATCATATATTGGACACTCTGTTCTCTTCCTAGTCTTCTCATCAATCTTATAGCTCACAATTTGAAGCTTGTTGGTCTCAAATATTGCATGATACTTGGATAGAAGGAGATAACACAAGTAGGATGAGAACCTAAATGTCTTACAGGAACCTTTTTTGATCATTAGTAACTATTTTTGCATGGATTTTACAATGTGCTCAATAAAATTATATCTTACTGGCTGACCTGCACATTGGATATTATAAATCAATTCAAGAAGGCTTGCACCCACTTCCCTATCATTTTCCAATCCCAGGCAAAACGACAGCAAAGAAATAGTATCCCCAACCCATGGAACAAAAATTTTAGAATCATAAGGAGGCTTATGATTCTGATCCAACACAATACCAATACCAATCTTTATTAGAGCTTTGATAAATGAATCTCTGCGACTTGGATCGAGACTCTCATAATTCTCTACTAGCTTTCCTAGGTCAATTTGGACATTTGCGTTTTGGGCTTCAAATCCTAGGTTCAACAAATGAGCAAATTCTCCCTCGTTTATGGATAGAATTTCCTCTTTTGTATTTTTATTGACAATTGCTTTTTTATCTTCATCATAATTTTTGGTGCAGACCATGACAAAATTAGGGCAAAGGAATACTTCAGGTAACACCATGCTTCCCAATCTAACATCCCACGATGCGATTTTATTTGTTTTTTGTTGTAACATTGGGTTGAAAATAGTAAATTTTGCCCTAGATGCATCTGTCGCCTTACTAGACAATGTATATCTAATATCTATGATACGCTTTTCACCATGGATAGCAGGGTCATAAATATCATGGTATTCATCAGTGAAACCTAGTGTTTTAACCAGTTCGGTTAGGTACATTTTGTTTTTCACTTGGCTTCTTGTAGAACTACTGCTTCCCATTTTCCCCGTCACTATTATTGTTAATAATTCAAAATAATGCTAGATAAAAACCTGAAAATGCTAACCCTCAAATTGGACCAAGGGATTACCAAAAGCAAAAAAGGCGGGATGTAGGTGTTCTAGATTTTACCTGGAAATTGGAATTTCTATTTCACTAGATTGGCGCAGACAGTCTCTATTGCAACTTGCATTCCTCAATCTAGTAGTTGTTTCTGAATCTCCCTTGATTTACAGGTTTGTCCAAGAAATGAAAGACGATTATGATTTACAAGTCTCTTATTTTGAAAACTCTAAAAAGTAGAAAAGTAAAACCTGAATGGCAAAATATCAAGAATCATGTTGTAATTTTATTAATTACTATTAATAACTATTCGATGCCGAAGGACAAAACATTCATTACTTCAGTATAAATTCTGAGGACATTAAGAATCATGTTGTAATTTTATTAATTATTATTAATAAGTATTCGATGCCGAAGGACAAAACATTCACTACTTCAGTATAAATTATCAGGACATTAAATGTAATCAGTAATATGTTCAATTACGGGCGAAGTTCTCCCAAATGTGTTCACTTCCCACATTCGGGCCAAAATCCACCCTAAGCCATTGAACTTTGCTCATCCAACGGACAAGGGACCAAGGTACCTATTGTGACTTTACGGGTCTGTTTTTTAAGTCTATTTAATAATTTTAAACTTCCGTCCGAAAAAGTGCTTTATAGACTTACTTATATTTAATTAAATTTAAAACGTTTCAATTCCAGGTGAAGTTCTCCCAAATGTGTTCACTTCCCACATTCGGGCCGAATTCCACCCTAAGTCGTTGATCTTTGTTCATCTGACGGTCGATGGTAACTGTTTTAAGATGTAGTGGATCCCACAACTTCTGCCATTTTTCTGGCACGTCACCATAATCGTGTCACTTTTTGGGTTTGATTTTTAGTCTATTTAATCATTTTAAACCTTCGCCCGAAAAAAAGCTTTATAGACTTAATTATATTTAATTACATTTAAAATGTCCAATTCCGGGCGAAGTTCTCCCAAATGTGTTCACTTCCCACATTCGGGCCGAAATCCACCCTAGTCGTTGATCTTTGTTCATCCAACGGTCGATGATACCTATTTTAAGATGTAGTGAGTCCCACGACTTCTGCCATTTTTCTGGCACATCACCATACTCGTGTCACTTTTTCGGTTTGATTTTTAGTCTATTTAATCATTTTAAAATTCCGCCCGAAAAAGAGATTTTTAGACTTAATTATATTTAATTAAATTTAAAATGTCCAATTCCAGGCGAAGTTCTCAGAAAGGTGTTCACTTCCCACATTCGGGCTGAAATCCATCCTAGCCGTTGATCTTTGTTCATCCAACGGTCGATGGTACCTATTTTTAGATGAAGTGGGTCCCACGACTTCTGCCATTTTTTCTGGCACGTCACCATACTCGTGTTGCTTTTCAAGTCTGTTTTTAAAGTCTACTAAATCATTTTAAAATTCCGCCCGAAAAAGAGATTTATAGTCTATAGAGTCATAGACTATAAGTATAGACTTTCACTTAATTCTATTTAATTAAATTTAAAATGTTCAATTCCAGGCATTGGGCAATAGTTTGAGATAACTATTAAATATAATGTTAGTAATAAATATTATTTGTAATTAAAGATAAGCAATAGTTTGAGATAACTATTAAATATAATGTTAATATTATTTGTAAAAATTTTAAATTCAAAAATAGTATTAAACATGAAACTTAGTTTCTAGAATAAAACAAATAACTAAATATAAATATAAATTTCGATATGCAATTTGAAAGGTAAAAGTTTAATATTAAAAAGAAAACATTCAATATTAAATCTAAAATATTAATTTAATGTTTAACAAAATTCTTTGAAAATATGTTTACGATATATAATTTTCAAAAATAGTTAAAAAATATATATAAAATTTCAACATAAATTTAGTCTATTAATTTAAAAAAATGTGCAACTACAGTCCTCAACCTGTTAAGGCGAGCAAATTTGGAAATTACAAATGCCAAGGTGGCGATTAATTGTTGCACAAGGAGTTGTCTACGACATGCCGCACGAAAGGAGGAAGGGGAGGATGGTAGGAAATCTTTTTCCTGATCTCATGGCATTAATGTCTTATTGTGAACATTCATTACTCGGCCTATAAGAGTTAAGACGGAGGTAGATTTTTTTACCTTTTCATCTGTGTACCACTTTTTTCTTTGAAGTAGCTGCAAGTGCAAAACAAATCTATAGTTCGTAGAATCATACCTTCTATAAGATAATGGAGGCCAATTTCACACTTCAAACAGACAAGAAGTTGGTGCCCTTTTTGGGCAAAGTATCTGATAAACGAATGCAAGGACTATTTAGGTTTAAGGAGGAGAAGTTGTGGGCGACAGCTCGACTGATGCTTGTGGAGGAGGTGGCACATATCAGTCACCGGTATCAAACTAACATGGAGGTTTACTCTCTGATTATGGCGTGGGCCTGTGAATTCAAATCGAAGGTGGAAAAGGTAAAACTCACATTGGTCAAATTGATTGATGGGGAGTTTTTTATTAACCTGGATTCAATCTTGGAGTGGGTGGTGTCGGGAGTTGGCATTCGAATTATGGAAGGGGATGACCAGGAGGAATTGCTTCCTTTTATTCGTGGCCCAGAGAATGAAATCGAATACCAGTGTCGTGAACGAGCCCGAGTGGGGTGGGAAGCGATGAAACTCTTTGTTAAATTAATGAGGGTGGATGAAGTCCTGAATGCTTTGCATGTGGTGGCAAGGATGGAGGTTGGTAGGGCATTGAGAGATAGGGTTGAAGAAGGAAGGGCCATACAGCTACTGGAAAGCTTGGAGGGTGACCTCAACTTCGGTTTCCTAAACTGCATTAAAAAAATGAAAGCTGAACCGGCAAAAGGGAAAGCCAAAGCATCGACCTCTAAGGAGGGAAGGGACTGGGAGGAAGCGACCCAGGGGGATAGTGAGACTGAGTGAGTGGCCTATCGACAATGAAATAGTTTTTTTGTCTGCTTGCTATAAGTTGTGGACAAATTTTGTATCTTGAAACGTTTCAATTAATTGAATGAAAAAACCTTGACCGATAAACTTTTGTATCTTGCAACTTTTGAAATTTTGTATTTTGAATGACTATATAGTAATAGTATATATTTATAAAATTATAATCAACCATAATCAATGTACAAATAATTAATGGAACGAATTGAATTTTTATTTTTTTATAGCATTACATAAAAAGATCACGGTATTAAATTTATTTCCATTGTTTAACAAATAATTGAAATAACGTAGCTCATATACAAAAAGCATTTGAAAGAAATTAATTAATAAAAATGAAATAGAATTATAGAAAGCATTTTTATATCCATAAGACTATAAGAGGCAAAGTGAAACAAACTGGAATTTGAAAAATTATCATTAATATTTATGCTTTTGAAATTTACAATTTTTTCGTCAGAGACTTGAGTCCCCCAAAAACTTAAAAGCGAAAATGAGTGAGCCACTGGCACTCAACCTGTTAGGGTTCAAGGACATAGGAAAAAAAAAACTACAGGTAGTGGAATTGTTTACAATTTTTCCCTAAGAATCTGGCCCTCCTTCCATGTAGAATTCTTTAGAAGCATAAGCTGAGAGAATTCTTCAAGCCACATGTAGTTTGGAAAGTTGTCTAGGAGGAACCATTTCCAGAGGAAGTCCCTGCCAATCCGTGCCCATTTTCTATAATGCGTCTGTTGCTCTGCATTCAGGTTTAGGAGAAACGGTTGCCTAGCCACTGGCAGTGTTTGGTAAGGGAGGAGAAGCTTGGATAAATCACTCGCCCAAGGGATCCCCACCCCTACTTCTGCAAGAACGAAAAGATTAATGTCATCTCCGAGGAATTCTTCCTTAAAAACCTTCCTCAACAGCATCAGCATATCCACCTTGTCTCCTCCCAATTCCAGAAGAGACGCTAAGAAGCGGGATGTAAGGTCGGTGTTAACACGGTACCTATTTTCATTTCGTAGAAATTCTCTGCCCAGCACCATCCGCACAGCTTCATTGGTGAACGACCCAACCTCCTTGTAGACTAATTGGAGGGTTGGGTCTCTAATGGAGCCTAGAAAGGCCCTCTGGTCCTCTGCAGAAATGCTTCTCAAGTGGATGGGAGTGTCCATCTTGAGAAAACAGATTAACAAATTAAACAACCTGAGCAGTGAGCCTATAAACCTAAAATACCGTGAGCTCTGACAATTTATCTACTAAATGGCAAAGGCTAATTGAAGATGAAAGAAGCAGAGATCATATATAAATTGTTGAAGCTCTTGATTGTAATAATTACTTCTTTAACAATATTAACTGCTATAAAAAAATTTAAATCTTTCGTATCTCTACAAATCTTTCCCATAAATGCACGAGTGTGCGAAATTGGAAACAACTATGAACCAGTACCAAATTGGCAAGTATCACATTGGAAGTCGTGGGGACAGAGTGGATAGCTGTAAGTGAAAAGATTTATATTAAATGAACAAAATTATCGATCGTGATTCATGACATTTGATACATGTCTATTTGAATCCAATTCCATTCCGGGCACTTTCTGGTGAGCTATGTTCTCTTCAGAAAATTAGGCCGAAATAAAACTTCAGCTATTGATATATGATCATCAAATGGTTTAAAATCATTGATAGATTTTAGGTATGTGTCACCCTTTACGTGTCAAAGAGGCCGCGCTTATTGATACATCATGCAGAGTCCAGACTCAATGTATTATGTGATGTGATGTACTGATGTGATGTGATGTGCCTTGTCTATTGATGGCAATGAATTTATGAAATCGCCAATGAATTATATATTGTACCATAAATAACAAAATATTCGCCAAAACAAATTAAAAAAATTTCAAGCGGTGGATAAAAATCGCCAATACATTTAAATAATTTTCAAGCGGTGGATAAAAATCGCCAATACATTTAAATAATTTTTCCTTCGGAGTAAAATTTTTCGCTCATACAATTATATATTTGTTCCTTTTAACAATAATTATTCGCCTCCCACAATAAATATTTTCCCCATAGAACAAGGTATTATTCGCCAGAAATTTATGGCATTTTCGCACCCTAGAAAAAAAATCACCAATACAAAATAATTTTTTCATCATTTAAAAAATAAATTTCGCCATCGATATAAAAATTTCCCCCCGAAAATAATGTCTGATTCGCCAGGATTTTACACAATTGCTCGGGGGGGGTTTCTTAAAGTTATCCCTGGTGAGATTCCTAAAGAATCCCTTTGTTTTCAATTGAGCCTTGACAAGTGTTTCCCACACAATGATTTGAAAGATATGCCCTATGTCTATGTCACTTTGTGCATTTTTTTTCTACTCTCAAAAATGAAGGGTTGTGGTGTGTTGTGCTCATGTCAAAGAATCATTGTTTCTTTGTGATTTTTACAAAAGGGGAATTGAAGTGTTGTAAAAGATCTACTTTTGGTGTCTCACCTTAGTTAGTGGTTCTATACTTTTCCCTCCTTCTGTTTTCATTCACCTAAGATTGAAGATCCGACTTCTAACATCTTGAAGACTATTTCATAGAATGCAACCAAGCCCCACATCTATGAAAATTCTGGATTACCCTTCAGAAGTGTGAGCCTTTTGGGGATCAACAGTTTTCCCGGCACGCCTAGTGGGACATTCAAACTATCATCACTAAAAAATTGATTTATTTCTCAGCATTCTACCCAAAGTAGTATTCAATCAATATCTAGTGATGTTGAATGATTACACTCTCTTACTACCAAAAGATATTATCAACAAATGAGAAGATTTCATGGTCCTTAGTTTGTGAGAAAATTCTAGGAAATTTGAGAATTTTTGGTCTCTTCTTTTTCCTTTTCCCTTAGCTCAAAAGTATGTGGAATGCCATAAGCTAGGTAGAAATGGAAGTTATTTAAAAGCACTTGTTAATTGTTTCATTTAGCATATTAATTTTTGTGGTAGGTTAGGTTAGGATAGGATTAGTTAGCTACTTTTTCTTTTCCAAGAAGTGTTACAACACATTTTCTTCCCTCTAGGGATTACATTGTTTAGTCTTAATCTCTCCTCTAAGTGCAACTGTGCACAAGTTTTGACCCTTAGAATATCCTGACTCAAGGTTTCAAAATTATTAGCTAGCATGGCCATGCATTGAAAATTGATACACATTTTCATCAAATGTCAGCAAATACAAAATCTTCACATTCTAGTAGTTTCTCACATGCACTATCCAAGAACAAAACATGCTAATGTTGAATGGGGATGCTTCAAGTTGTAATTTTGCATCATTCAAATAATAGGTACACTCTACCTGTCATCATTTTTTGTATGCAATGATTGAGGGCCTTAGTTCAAAGTTAATGTCAATTCCCACATTTCATTATGGAGATGGTGTCTTTTCTTTTTTATATGAATATTTTTCTTTCATGCCTAAATTATATCATAAATTTGGTTGATTTCAAAATTTATTACTTGAGTAGGCTGAATGAAAATCTTTGCCAAAAGAAAAGAAATAAGCATTTATGCGTAGATACTAGACAATTGTTGGAAGAGATCAAAATATCAAAAACCATGTATAAATATTAATTTATATGGTAATATTTATAGGTATACATATATTTTCATTACCCTTTACATTATATTACAAAATATCAAATGGGTCTTCCTAAAAACTTGCAAAATTGTCTATTTTTTTTTTTTAATTTGTTTTTTGGAAATGTCTTCATTTAATGGCACAAGGTAGTAGGGAGCCATTATTATCATAAATTGGGGATATCTCCTCCATCATATTCCTCATTGACATCCTTATATGTCTATAGAAATTCCCTCATGCTAGGAAGGTTGTCATCATTGTTATGTAGCTCCGAATTATACACCATGAATCGGAAACCCTCTAGCAATTTTGCATCAAAATAAGGTTCCTCCCAAGTCACCTTTTTGAGGAATTTATAAGTATAAACACAACGAGATTGATTATTCTCAAGAGAGCAGGTCCAAAAATGTGCTATAAAAGGCCACCATGGCATCACTTTGTCCTTTTCCACATACACCTTCAAGTCAGTTGTAGTAGGAATGTTAACCCCATACTCTACCATCTTCATAACTTGATCTAACCCACCAGTGAGTTCATTCCCAAACAAACCTTGTGTCATCCCAACAATTTCATGTTTAGGAATCCTTAGGTCAAGAATGAGACCCACAAAGTGAGACACAATATCACTGTTCACTCGATACCAATTTTCACTAACCAATAAATCGCCACCCAAGACCCACTTAACTGGGGCAAGAACCAAATCATTGTCAGCATTTATTATTGTGCCTAAAAATTCTCTATGCTCTATGCCCCATACGAGCAATTAGCCTCATGACTATTATTGTGCCTAAAAATGCTCTATGTCCCATATGAGCAATCAACCTAATTGGGGTATCCATCACTAACTAATCTTGCAAAATTATGTTGATTCTCTTTCCTATGTGAGCTTGGTCTACAAGTTTGGAATGAATTCATTAACTAGGCAATTTCCTTTTTATAGAAAATTCTTGCTCTCTATTCACATGCAAACAATTATACGTTCACATTTCAAGGTGAGTGATATGCTCCAAAATAAGTTTCAAGGTATTTGGGCAGCATGCTAAATACTTTTGGCATTTGGTAAGTATTTAAAACAATGCCATTTTAAATGACAAGAAGAATAATATTATGGCAGCTTTCTTTTTTGGGTTAAGTAAAGAATTGATGCATTACTTCCTCTTATTTATAACATGGTATTTGGTTTGATTCAGTTGAAGGTTTTGATTGACATGTCAAGAGTTCTCAAACTATTATTAGTCATATCATCGATTTGCAGTGGCATCCATGAAATCATTCGTGATTACATTATAATATTTCCTCAATGTGAAGTATTGAAGGGGTAAGAATCCTCCTTAAGTAAAATATCTAAATTTTACCCTTGCTACCACTTTGGTTTCCAACCTAGCAACTTGGTTTTAACATCGATGGAATCAAAAGATGAATTAAATGAAAATATCACTTCAATTCTTTAGAACTTTGCATGGACTTGATACAAACTTCCAAGAATATTAGTAAATTAATGGCATGTTAGCTCAACTTATCCTTAATAACCCATTAAAATATTAAAAATATATCGGTTTATTGGGACTCAAAATTAATCATCTTATTCATTGACAACATCTATGTGGTTAAATCCAAAAAACTAAAGATTTTTTTGATTCAATGTAGAACTATTTTATTTTGATATTATCTATAGTGGCTCTACATCCACAAATCTTTAAACTCACTTGTTCATAAAAGAAACAGCAAATGAAGCCATTATTTTACCTTTGGATTATTCCCAAGTAAATAAGGTTAGGAAAAATATATAAGATCCTTCTAATGGATGTAGTATTTAGTTTTTGACCTCATATAGAGTAATCTAGGTTACTTTATCACCATGATGAGGAGGATTTAAAGTATTCATTGAATTTATTCTATTGGATTAGTTTCTATTCTTTGTATCTCTAATTGGCCACTACAATTTTTACCTTAATAAATTGTGAGATGGTAAAATATGGTCTTGACAGTTTGTTTTTGGTTAAGTTAGTAGGGAGAGGGCCCTAAACCCTACAAAACAATAAAATTAGAGAGTAGCATCACATAATTTGGCTTCAAACAACCAAAGAAATCAAACCACACCAGCATCTCTCCAAAGTAATAAAAAATCATCATGTCCATGTAACTAAACATACTGTTATGATCTAGTCACCATCTACTCAAAATATAACTACGAATAACTAAACATAAAGATTCTATCAACTTAATAGAGAAGATAGTCTTAATTAAAGTCTGAGGCATATGAAATGCAAACCTATTTATAAGAAAATCATAATAAGGGTAAGTGCACTAAGATGGTGTAGACAAGGGGGGGTTTTCAATATACTAAAAAAATATTAGAGAAAAAACAATAAAAATGTCAATTTTAACATCATTTTTCTTATTCCTTCCCACCTAATTTTTCAATTTCTAGGAACCAACCTTTTTAACCAAAAAATTTTGATATATCATAATGACACGATAAATGAGCTCACTTGCATTCTTCTCATGTTTGGTTGTTTGTCATCCTTTTCATGTACAAATTCTTCAAATCATTTCAATTAGTTGTGCATAATTTAGTAGATAGGCTATATTGCGTGGGGTTTTCACTTGAAAGCTTCTCAAGTTGGATATATATCTTCTATCTAGCAAAATGGACCAAAAAACAAACTCATAAATAGCATGTACCAAAGTACAAAATTATGAAATCCATCTTCTATCTAGTAAACTAGGCCAAAAAACAAGCTTGGGAATAGCATGTAATGAAGAACAAAATTATAATATCATTATAGTAAATGCAAATTAGATTAATTTTGATTTTTGAATCAAATTGGATTTCTAGTAGGTAGAATATCAAGTCAAGCTTTAACTAGAAATCACTACAAAAATCTTATCTCCAATTCAGCAATCTGATATTTTTAGATTTACTTTCACACGTTATAAAAATATTGAAGCAATAGCTATAGGGATATCAATATTATTTTTATTAAATAAATTTTTATTTTGATGGGGTTTCTTAAAAAATTTCTTGCAAATGTTGTTCACTTTTTACATCAAGATCGTTAATAGTAGGACATAGTCTGTACATAATCTTGGGGTAACTTACTTGCCATGAAACATGGTTTCAATGAGCATTTTTTCTTTGAGAATCTATACTTGATCGTATCTTTTTTTAATGTGTTTTCTATTACATAATGGCTTGTGTTTGAAAAATAAAATTTTTTAGCACTATAGGAATCTATTTTCTAAGGCCATCTTTGGCAGCTCTTCAACTTGTTCACAGTGATGTAGCAGGTCCATTTCCAGTACCTTCATAAATAACTTCAGACAACATCAGACAATTCAAAAATTAGGATGTTAAAGAGCTCTATCAGAAATTCAACATCCAACATCGCTTCTCCACCCCATATTACCCACAAGGTAACAGTCAAGCTGAGGCTTCTAACAAAACCCTAATCAAAATCCTCAAAAAGATAGTCAATGAAGCTGGTCGTGATTGGCACCTCCAACTCCACCCTGCTCTATGGGCTTACCGCACCTTCATCCGCACACCCATAGGCCCCACCCCATATTCCCTTGTCTTTGGCTCTGAATTCGTTCTCCCTCTTGAGATCGAGATCCCCTCTATAAGGGTGTCACTGCAGGATATCCTCCTAGATGAGGAATACAAAGTTGGCAGACTGCAAGAGCTATAACTACTAGATGAAAGGCGCCTCAAGGCCTTAATCATCTCCGAGTATATCAAAATTCTCTATGCATGAGTTACCACAAGAAGGTCAGATTTTGGAAATTTGAAATTGGTGATCTTGTCCTCATGGAAAATCAAAAAAATCTTCAAGAAAGAGAGAAGAAAGTCAAGTTTGAGCCTAATTGGCTTGGACCATATGTGATCACAACAAAATATGGATTAGGGGAATATCAGTTGGCTACTCCAAAAGGAGATCCTTTGGATGATCCAATGAACATCATGCACCTAAAAATATTCTATGCCTAGTCCTCAGAAGGTCATAAATTGTCAAAAAAAAAAAAATCAAAAAAATCAATAAAAATACAAAAAAATGAGAAAAAAGATCATCACTCTAGTGAAAACCTGGTAAACAAGCACCTTGTGACACAATATATATATATATATATAATGAAAAAAGTAAATAAAAAATCAATTCGTCCATTAGCAAAAACCACTATGTGGCGCTATGGGAAAGTACCTTGGTGAAAACCTACATGCAGGCACTGAGGTAAATAATCTAGATCTATCATCTATCAGGTCAACATTCCATCACCTCATATCCATCATCCTCACTATCCAATTTGCCCACCACAACGTTCCTCCACTCACGCTGGAATAATCACTCGTATGATGATGAGTCTTTGCCTAAATCATGAATAAAGATTGTACCATCAAACTGATCTTTGGTCTCTCATTTCCTGAGCTTGTGCATCTATGTTGAGCTTCATCAATTCATGAGGTCAGTCCCAAGTCCGCAAGTTAGTCTTCAAGATCATCTGGTCAATTGCCTAGTCCAAATCCACCCACCATATCCTTTGCCCTAGGGATGAATCCTTCCCTCGCCTGGCAGTTTAATCCTTCATCCTAATCCTATTCTTGGTAAGAGACATCAGTTGGTCATGTATGGGTGACTTGTTTAACTTCTTGGATTTTCATTTTGACTTGCATCTTTTGTCCTACGACTACATCTATCTACAATTGACAGGATCATCCATATCCGGGTATGTTTACAATAGGTGCATAATGGGGCATATTTTCATGGCATGACGTGTTTTGGATCTCTCTTGTATGAACCGGAAACCTTGTATTGGTTTTTATCAACACTTACCTTCTTGTGTAAAAGAGGTATTGATGTGTTTGAGGGTTTCCTTGCACATACCCACAACTTTGTACCAGTGTTCCTCAACACTTGCATAGCTACGTGTAAGGAATTCCCATTTGACTGTGAGTCAGTCCACGCCTTGGGTTTCTCATGGCATCCTAGTTCCTATAATCAGTGGTGTCGGTTACCCAGGGCAATATTAAACTAGGTTGATTCTCCAAATTTTTGTGCACAACTCTCCCATCATTCCGTAAATTCCTAATTCTATCCATCTAATAACCCTGTGGAGTCTTCAATCGCCCCCCACTCCCCTATTCTTCTATTTCTATCTAAGATCATTGTATTATTGTCGGCATATTCACAAAAACATTTTGCATTATCCATTCATTTCATTGTTCATCTAGATCTCATTATCTATTCATTTAGGTTACATTATCTATTCATTTCATTACACTATTCACTTAGATTATCATTAACCACTTAGATTGCATTTAGATTGCATTGCACCCTCCACCCATCTTGCATATGTCATTTACGTTACTTTATCCATTCATTGTGAGATTTTGCCAAGATCAAGAGCTCAATGAAATGTACAAAATAGAGAGACAAAATATAGGACAAGAATAAATTGTATTCTCATCAATAGATAGATGATCAAAAGATCAATAGTTGTCTTACATACAATAAATATGAGCTTGCATATATAGGCAAGGCTATATGGATAAGTGAGCATGCAAACATGACATGTGGCTCAATAAGAAACAAGGGTAGGTAGGAAATAGGTGTGGTAGGTAGAAGAAACAATAAAATATTCCATGTGAGGTGGATCACCCACCGAAGGTGGAAATATCACTCCACAATAAGTGGATATGATAGAGTAGTAACAAGATCAATACCATAAAAGGTGGAAATTTTCCTACACACACTATCCCAATGAGACAGAAACACCCAAGTATCTCATACCCAAACTACTATGAGATCCATTTCCTAAGTAAACTTAAGTAAGGTGTAATAATATCCATGATGAATAATTATTTACACCAACACCCCCCTTTAAGTGCAACTTAGGGGAATGCACTTAATTCTACAATGCAACTAAGCAATGCAAGATGAGTCCCAACTACTAGGCCATTTTAGGTACCCATGTACAAATGCAAATGCATGCAAACCAATGTAATGAAATCTCTCATAAAGCGGGGAAACAAAGAAAGACCCAATGGGAAAAAACCCTCCCCCAAAAGAGAGATGAAAGCTATACAAGAGAACTCTCATAGAAGTATGTGAAGGACAAAACCCCATATGAGGAAAAAGTCCCCCCATATGAGAGAAAAAGAGAAGCTAAGAAACCCCCCCTCAATGTAGAATATGCACCAATGATAGAAACTGCTCCACGAACATCAAACAACATTCCTCCCCTTAGGAAGAAATAAAACCAAAGGTGTATCCATGAAGTCTCCCCAATCATGAAGGGAAGATGTATGAACAAAACTCATGATGAATGAAGTCTCTGAAAATTGCTCAAGTGTCCCCATGTCGATGTTGAAAGATACCCCCTCTAAAGGTGGTAAACCATTCTACACTACTGAAAAAGGCACTCCAAGATCTAGTGGAGATGAATGTAGAACAATATCCAAAGACTCACATGTCGCCTCTAAACATCAAGAGACCTCCTCCAACTATTGTACATAAGTATCCACAATAATGTCAACCTCGAAAGAATGATCATGTAGAGAATGAACAAGAGGGTCAGAGTGTTCCCTCGCAAAAATCAAAGAAAGATCATCTTCATTAAAGAGAAGATGAATATCATCAATGATGTCTCTCAAATTTGCAATGTAGGATTCCACAAACAAACCTGTAATGTCTATCAAGTAGGCATCCCATGAAACTAAAGCTGGAAGAAAAGGTGTATCTTGCTTAACTGAATCACATGAAGGCAAAATTGTCACACTATCTGCATCATCAAGTGTAATAGGTGATGTAATATCAAAAAGAGGAGATGAAACACAAGGCTCAAGAACGGGGTCACATGTGAGAATCCCTAAGTTCAAGTACTCAAAGTTCTCAAAATCTGAATCATCACAAGAAGTGTGATCATCATGTGTAGAATCATCATATGTGAAATCATCATCATCAACAAAATCTGAGAAGGAGTATAACTGAGATGCATGATCAACCACCCCAGTCGGAATGATAGCTCTAGTCTTCAAGTCTCTAATGAAAACTGACTCAGGTGTGAACTCCACAATTCTCTTAGTTGCACCATGTGTGATTTGATAGATGGAAAGGAGATTGTTTGTCAAGTGGGGTACACACAACACATCATTAAAGGAGTTATCCTTAATGGCAATAGATCATTTCTCAATCGCATCCATGTATGTATGATTGGCCATCAAAATCTACGGCATGGTGCAAGGCTCAAATGAATAGAACATAGACTGCGAAGATGCCATATGATGAGAAGCCCCTGAATCTAGAAGCCATCTCCCTGAATCATGACTTGTAGTAGCACAAAGATCTTTTCCTTTTCATGTCCCAAAAGAGTGAGTCTTCCCACTTATTGAAGCCATGAATGCTTGCCGTTTTTCTTTTGATTTTGAGGAAGTGGAAGTTGATGAATCCTCTTTCTTGTAGGCATTAGGCAAATCAATGTTGTGCTTTTTGAGGATATGTGTGAGCTCATCAATCTTATTAGAATTCCAATGACACTCCTCATGTCCAAACTTTTTACAATAGGCACAATTAGGTCTCTCTCGCTTAGGTGAATCATCCCTCTTGGAAGAGGATGAATCTCCTTGTTGTGGAGAAGATGATTCTTTGTCCTTAGGCTTTGATTGCCATTTCTTCTTGTTTGAGTTGTCCTTTCCTTGATTTCCTTTGTTCCCCTTATTTGCCACTAATGCTTGAGACTTAGAAGTCTTAAGAATGCTCGTGCTTATCAACTTAGTTTGTTCCATCATCAACATTTCAACGAAAGCATCAAATGTAGGCATTGTGTAGCTTGAACCCATTGTCATCCTATGGGTTTGGAAACTAGAAACAAATGTTGCATATTCTTGTGGAAGCTTTCCCATCAAATTGAAGATAAATTGAGTATCCTTCTTATCAATGCCACAATCCTTGAGTTGTGCCCTCAACTCTTTTGCCTTAGTGACATAATCTTGTATAATATCAAATTTCTTGGGATCTAACATGGTGAGATCACTATCAATTTGATATCCCCTAATCTCATCAACTTTACCATATATTCTTGAAACTTTTGCCAAGCATCCTTGATTAGAGTACATTTCTCAATATGAAAAATGAGATCCTTTGATACATACTTTCTTAAGGTACCAATTTCCATGACATTGAGCAATAGGATCAGCCTTAGGATAAGCAAGAGCAACAATAGGTCCATCAATATAATGACTTAGTCCTTTTTCCATAAGTTTACTCCATGCATCAATTTTCCAAGTAGCATAATTATGAGGAGTTAAGAGAGGAAACGTAGGAGAACTCATAGCAGCAAAATGGAAAGAATGCAAGAGCACAAAAGCACAAGAGACACCCCCCAAATTAAATCAATCAAACTACCCCCCCAAAAATGATGATTTTGGTACTTTATATGTAGTGTGTGTACAATAGGCCACTTTCAAACAATGGCAAGGTGGACTTCTGATTTAGTTTAAAAACTACCCCAATAGGCTAAGAACTAAAATGCAAAAGATCTTAAAGATAGATCTATGCAATACAAGTGCCAAATTGGCCAAAAAAAGACCATATACTGAAAGTACAATTTCTACCCAAAATCGCTGCAAAATATTAGCATATTATGAGAGTAGACGAAAAATTATGCACTTTAAAAAAAATGACACTTGAAAAGAAGTTTGTATGAGCCCAAACGGAGTCTTGGAAGTTGTGGAAAGGGGGATTAGACAGGTATAGTCATAAAAAAATGAGATTTCTGAAAAATTTGTCCATAAAAATCAGAAAATAATGCCACCACCAAAAATTTCACGAAATTCTAGCCCATTTAAAAAAAAATGTACCCAAAAGGAGCAAAAATGAGCAAGATATGGCCATTTGAAGTTGAAGTGCAAAATCAAAAAGCTCAATAAAGGGGGCCTGCCAAATTTTCAAAAAAATGATGATGTCTACAAAACACGAGGTTAAATTTGACGGTCGTATGACTGTTGCAAAAACTTCACCTCTCTCCTGATTGGGCGTCCGCACTGTACAGACTATTGACGTGACATAATAAAAAATGCCAAGTGTCATACGATGATGGCGTAGCAAGTACGGTCTATGTCTGTGTGTCGTACAGAATGATGATTCTACAGACTACGTGCCATGTTGATGTGGCAGCGAACTGGGCTACTGACTGGGCAGGTCGGATGAAAGGTTTGTCTGATTGGGAAGTTCACATTGATGTGCCAGCTGGAAGGTGACTGGGCTGCCATGGCGATGGATGGTCGGAGCAGCAGTCAACGGTGGTGGACGACGGGAGATCATAGGGCGTGATAGGTAGGAGGTAAGGTCGGTGCTGACAGGAGCCGCCAGTTGAGGGTGGTCAGCGTTGCAAGTACACGGGCGATGAGGCCCAAACGGGACGTGGTTGCTAAGGGGCCTAGACAGAAATGGCAGGGTCAGAGGTGGCAGCGTCACCGTAACGGTCATCGTGCAGCGGCAATGGGGAGAATGTCGAGGGAAGGGTCATCGACGAGGGAGAAGGTCGATCAGCAAGCAGAGCCAATGGTCAGCCAGGTACAGTGGCCCCACAAAAATCTAAATCTTCAGTATGGCGATCAACAGTGGGGGGAAACCCCGGAAATAATAATTTTTATTTTAAAATTTATTTTTTTCCAAAAATCCATACCGTACCGGCCAAATTCGGAAAAATATTTCTCGAAGCCCAAAATCTAATTTTCACCAAAATAGGCCGAATTTATACTCAAAATTCATGGAAATGGCCACCCGGATGCAATGGCAAGGTCGGATATGGTCTAGGAGGCCTACAAAAGATGTTGCTCCTTAGATCTTCCTCTTGACATCGCAATAATGCCTCTCAAAGACAAATCAATGATGCTCTAATGGCTCTGATACCATGTGAGATTTTTCCAAGATCAAAAGCTCAATGAAATGTACAAAATAGAAAGACAAAATATAAGACAAGAATAAAATGTATTCTCATCAATAGATAGATGATCAAAAGATCAATAGTTGTTCTTACATACAATGAATATGAGCCTTCATATATAGGCAAGGCTATATGGATATGTGAGCACACAAACATGACATATGGCTCAATACAAAACAAGGGTAGGTAAGAAATAGGTGTGGTAGGTAGGAGAAACAATAAAATATTCCACATGAGGTGGATCACCCACCGAAGGCGGAATTATTACTCCACAATAAGTGGATATGATAGAGTAGTAACAAGATCAATACCATAAAAGGTGGAAATTCTCCTACACACACTATCCCAATGTGGCACAGACACCCAAGTGTCTCATACCCAAACTACTATGAGATGCATTTCCTAAGTAAACTTAAGTAAGGTGTAATAATATCCATGATCAATAATTATTTACACCAACATTCATATTAGATGGCATTAATTCATTCGCTTAGATTACATTCATTGTCCATTTTGCATTTACATTACGTTATTCATTCATTTTATCATTCATTTAGATCGACTCATTTGCATAGCATTAATCATTTACATTGCATTATCTACTCACTTAGATTACATTATCGATTAATCATTTCCATAAGCATTAACCATGTATATTGCACTAT
This sequence comes from Cryptomeria japonica, assembly GCF_030272615.1. NCBI lineage: Eukaryota > Viridiplantae > Streptophyta > Pinopsida > Cupressales > Cupressaceae > Cryptomeria > Cryptomeria japonica. The sequence goes on from NC_081414.1 coordinate 721,996,689, forward strand.
CGATATAGATTGCATTGCATTTAACATAAATTCCATTTATCACTCATTTAGATTGCATTTATTACTCATTTAGACAAATTTATCATTTATCATAAATCATTTGCATCCACATCTATTATTGCATTGCATATTCATCATATATTAAACATCCTCATATACAATATATATACACATCAAAACATCTCAAAAACATGTGCACCCACATATTCATTCTTCCTACATCCACAACGTATCATACACACATGCACATGCATCCATCTTCCATCCATAAACATGTCGATAACACATCATAAGCATAGATATATAAGAATCCATCCTACATCACAAATAGGTCAGCACAATACATCCATAATCATCATCCATTCATCACATCATATAATAAACAGAGTCCATCATAATAAGATACATATATCACCGCCTTCAAATAATAATATATATAAGCTCAAAAATATGAATATGTCTGTCATAATACAATGATCACCCCGTAGGATCAAAATATAACACATAAGCCAAAATGGAGCTATCTCTCTCCACCTGTCTCCCCATCCCCCTCCACAGGACCTTCTCCCCCGAATCCTCCTGCTCCCCTTGCTCTAGGTGGCCTAAAACCCACCAATCCATCTATCTATTGGCTCTGTGTCAGCCGCTGGCTATGTGGCCTATGAGATCTCACACTCTTAGTGTACGACATTGCTCGCTAATCAGCAAGTACCACTCCCTCATATAGCCCCCTATAGTAGGTCGCCTCCTGACCTGCCCTCTCCGCCCTCTCTCTATTGTGTTATCAGAATACAATTGTCCAAACCCTATAGGGACCAACATCTGTCGTGCCACATCCCTCTCCCCCCACAATCATCTGGCATTTGCCTCTGCCCTCTGTACTTGGCCTTGCAGCTCCTCTAGCTCATCATCTTGCTAGCGGAGAATGACCTGTAAGGCACCGATAGAAGTCCCTGACTGTGACTCCTCTAGCATCTACACAGACTCATCCCTATCTCTCCTCAGAGCATCTACCTCTGTCGTCATTGTATGGAAACTTTCTATCAAGTTTGATATCTCTCACCGCAACTGCACCACCTCTACCTCCAAGCTCTGCCTCCTAGCTCTCTCTATCTATACCTCATCCTCAAGCGAGTGTAGTCTCCCCCAGGTGGCATCTCTCTACTTCTAGAGTCTGTCAAAATCAGCCTGTGACACTCCTCCCCTACCCTCTAACCTTGCACCCTGAACCTGTGCCTCTGCAATGCCCATCCATATGGCCTACTCTCCCCCACCATCCCTTCCCTCAACTGCCTCCCCTGCTAGTAGTGCACTTACCTATCCCTGTCCTACCTCAGGCTCTCTCCTCCATACCACCCTAACCCTCCTCTGTTGTCTGCCAGCACCCCTCCCTGTTGCAACCACAACCCTCTCACCAAGTCCACCATCCTCTCTGTCGACTACCTCATCTACTGTCGCTTGCAGCTCATCATCCTCCAAAACCCCAAGAATGGTAAGGTGCACTAGAAAATGTCTCTCCCACTGGCTCCTGTATCCTCTAGTGGTCTCTAGATCCTCTCCTTCCCCGAGCCACTCATCCCAAACCAAATATAGTGCCATCTGGAAACTGGTCCTGCCCTCCAATGGACTCACTGTCGGGCCCCAAAACCTCTCCTCTTGTGTAGTCTGAGGATATAACGGTATGTCTCCAACTATATCCTGGACCAGGACAAACTATCTCGCTACTCTATAAGGGGCATAATACTCCATAATATATATAGACCTACTAAACAACCACATCCACTCCAGCCCAGTGCAGCTGCCAACCCCCCCTCCATATCTCACTATCCAAAAATGGCCGCCATGTGAACTACAAGAGATCGTAAAAAATGCGACACCAAAACCATATCGATCCTATCCGGGTATAATGTACCAGGTCCTTGTACCTGTCTATATATGGTTGTCAAGCCCGCCTATCCTCTACAACTAGTGGTCGTGTAACTGCTATATGCTCCCAAGCCCAGATATGTAGAAGTGTAACTCCTATAGATAAGCTGACATACTCCATGTACACCACGAGATTCATATCATGGTACAACTGAGCCAACATCGCAGCTCCCCATGCAAACTCGGCACAATCATGAACCATGTAATTAACACGCCTGTTTCATCCAATAGGAAACCCATGTCCTCCAAGATCAAGTATCATCCACCCACTCAAAAATCCGCAAATCACAAGTATTAGATGAGGAATATGTCGAATACCCATCACTCTACCCAAATGTATCCTTCTCTTGTCCAGCATCGGTAGAGCCTCATACTCACAAACCTCCCGCAAGTAAAAATCTATCGCATCTAATCAATACTCTGGGATGATGCCATGAATAGGGATCTTCAAGATCCTCCATACATCTAGTGGAAGGTGTTATACCTACTATCCCACCTCTCCACAAAAGCTATTATCATCGCCATGTGGGGTCGAATCCTCGGCCAACTACCAAAAAAATGCAACCCCACAGTAGCCAGGATCTCTAACTCATCTGATAGCAACCGTCGATATAACCTCATAGTCGTTGGCCAGTTCTCCCTTGATGCCAACGGTCCCAAATCCGCCTGCATCCAACAATCCAATCCATCATCTCATTTCCTCAAGCCCTATCCTAGCCCCCTGATGCACCTATACCTTACCCCAAGCCAAAAAATTATAGGACTATTTTTCCATCCCTTTCTTCACTAGCACACGCACTAATTTACTCAGTGCTCGCGCTAAACCCGTGGTGCTCATGCCATTCTACAGGCGCAGATGCTAACATACCTCCACATGGGAACCTAGACCAAACTATCACAAGCGCACGCATCATGCTACCTTTTTCTCCCACCCTGAGCTAATCCTAATCTACCCTAGCGCGAGCGCCCACACTGTAATGTCCCTTTTCCCTCCATGACCTAGCCCTAACTTGACCTAGCGTGACTGCCCACGCCACGCTATCCTTTCCTAACCCTAACTATCCCACACCACAAGCGCCCACACCAAATGTGAGTGCTTGTGCTAGACCCCCTTCTTTCCCCATTGACATGCAAGTGCTCGCACTACCCTAGAGGCGTGCGCACTGAAACAACGATTAGTGTGACTACCTCTCTAGACCTTTTACCCTAATCTAAACCCTAATTCTAGCCTAAATCTAAAAAATCACAAAGGAGGATAGTCGTACATACCAGTGGTCCATAGACCTCGGGTCTCTCATACCGTCGGATCCTCTCAGCGTGGTTCTCACGTGTGGGAATGTTTTCCATCTCTCCTTCTCTTCTTCTAGGCTCTAGGTTTCTCCAATGCTTGTGTGTAACAATGACCCTTCATTGGGCCTTTTGTGGCTTATATGGACCCCCTTGTGGGCCCATTCCCTTTGTTCTCTCCCTTCTTCTATCTTCTCTTCTATTTTTCTCAATCCACTCTTTCTTTCTTTCTTGTTCATTTCTCACCCCTTCTTGTTTCTTCTTCTTTTTGAGAATTTTCTGTCAATTTTCTATAAAAATTCCAAAAAAAATTCTCAAGGGGGCATACACCACCCGCGTGGAGGATCTTTTACCCATTGCCAAATTTGTCAATGCGTAAAAGATGGCCAAAATGTAGACACTTAAATTAATTATTTTAATTAATTTGTTTAAATTCCTCACATAATTAATTTATTAATTATGCCAATTCCTATTCCTTCTCAATATTAATTAAATATAATTAATGTTGTCACTATAGTCTATTGATTGATTTATTTGATAAATCAATCTACTTTATTCTTCTAAAAAGCCCTAAAATTAATTCTCTCCAAATTCCTCCTTTTAATTAATTAATTAATCTAGGTGATTCCTACAAATCACCTTTTTCCTAATCCATCATTAACCTAATTAATTCTTCTAGAAGCCCCCTAATCTCATTTATCATTATTCTTCTAATTTTAAATTCCCTCCACTATTTCTCTCTCCTGGTCAAATCTTCCTACAAATCCAATTATCCCTAATCCCTCTCCTAATGAGTTGCTAGTGGCTAATCCTCATGATTAGCCACAAAGTCAACTCCTTGTCTCTTCCATCCAACCACCTTAAATGCCCTTTTCCTAGCTGAATGTGAGATTTTCAAAATCTCACATTCCTCTAGGTATCCCTTCCTCCAAGGAATTTTTAATTCCTCCTTATTCCTCCAATCCCTATGCTCATCCTTTTTATAGAATTTTTAATTCCTCATCCCCATCTCTCAAGGAATATTTTATTCCTTTCTCTTCCCTAGGTACATTGGGAAGTCTTCCCAATGAGCCTTGAGGATTGTGGAGATAAGAAATTCCTTTAAGGCATATCTCTTGGTCTCCACACCTCCTCTTGGGCCATGTGTGAGCTCACATGAAATCCTGACCCTCCATTTTAGATCAATCCTAGCCCTCCATTTCTTCTCCTATAATTTGAGGACTCTGCTCCTTTATTTGACATCTCCAAGTTAGCTAAGTTTATGCTGTCAAATTGAGTTTGAGAAATCATCCGTAGCACCCAAACTCTACTCAATTTTCCACTCATCCATCACTTAGTCAAAATCCCTCATCCAGTCCATCTAATCATCTTCTTCACAATCTTGGACAGCCATCCACATTCAACAAAGGAGCCAATCCAATCAAGTTAAGGAAGGGCGCATGTTTGGCTTCATCAAAGGCTCAATCCGAAGGAGAAGGTATAAACTTGCAAGGTATAAATAGTTTGTTTGTGTTTTCATATGGTTTATTTATGTTTTCATGTTTTTAATGTGTTTGAATGCTTTGTTTGCATACTAACCACTTAATCTCACGTTGCTGGTTTTTTTCCTCTTCGGAACGATCTAGAAGAAAGTGAAGTTTTCAAGAAGATAATGGAAACATTATCCAAAAGCTTTGAATTGAAGAAGTATGCAATTGATAAAATCCATGACATGAATAAGTAAATTGATAAAAAATATAATAATCTTTGTTCTAAATAATTTTGATGTTTATCAAAAAAATTAGTGGATCACTTCCTTGTATATTAGTTCATTTGGAAAAAGTTCCAATACAAATATAAAGCATAACTAAAAGGATATCTTCCACTATTTTTAGAAATTGACAAATTAACGAAAAACTTAAAAAAATAATGACCGTACCAACTCCAAAAACTAATGGTATCTATATAAGATTGATCTAAGTGTGAATGTGTAATTTGTGACAAACCCTTTGTGATGCTGAAATTCATTTCTTGTGAGAACAAAGTATGTCAATCACATCCTTCACAATCCCCTCTACTACGACATCAAAACTGCAATAGGTTGCTAATCTTAGTAACAACCAACTAGAAAGATGTGCAAAATAATGCTAAATTATTTGGGTCAATAAAGCAACTTATTAATCACTATGAAAAATCAATATAATTTTAGAAACATGGATTTGATAATTCAATAGAAAACATTTTTTGCCTCAATGAAAAGTTAATATTTTTTTTTAAGATTACAGAGATGAAAATTTAAAACTAATAGTTAATAATGAAAATATAAATAGATTTTTAAAATTAAATAACAATATTCTAAAAATCAGTTGATAAAAAATATTGAGGGGAGGCATAAATATATAAATAAATAGTTGTTTTTCAATAATTATTAAAAATGTTGAATAAATATATAAATAAATATTCGTTTTTCAATAATTATATGTGTGTTGATGTTTGAATGTTTTTGATAAAGATAAACGGGTTTTACATGGACCCGAAACCAAAAGTTTTACAAAAGTCAGCCATCAGCCAAACACATAGAAACTAAAGCAAAACAGGGGAGCACCCCAGAAAAGACACGAAAGCAAAAGAGACACAAACAACAAACCAAAAGAGCTCAAATAAGAGAGTGCACCAGCTCCTTGTTCTTCACGATGGTAGTCTTATTGATTTCCTCCAGCTCTTCCATAATGAATCTGGAGGTGCCTTTTTTGTTGTTCCTACTTCTGGTCCTGGAACTAGGGCCTATTGTTTTATTACCTCGAGCAACAATTTCTTCACCTCCAAGATATTTCTCAGGATCACTGTGGATGAATCTATACTCCACAACCATGACATTGATCTTTTGGAGCCCATCCATACTATTATTCATGGCCTCCTTTCTTATGTTGACCAAGTTCTTGAGATTTTTCTTTATCTTTGCCATAGATTGTTCCACCTTTTCAATTCTTCGATCATGGTTGCATTTCATAATCTCAACATCTTGGGAGAGCTTCTGGGGTCATACTCATGAGCTTCTCAGACTTGCTAGGCTCTGGCGGAACTTTGAAAATGTCTATTATCTCCTTAACCCCAACTTTGAGGGTATCAATTTCTCTCTCCACCCACTTCTAGCAACACTCCTGGCTTTTGGTCACTTCCATCACCAGGTTCATCAGAGAACCATTTCTTTATAACCCACTATCCGCTTCTTTAGGCATGGTCCCCTGATTTTCCTTCAGGACATTAATAGGAATGTCCACTTTGATTTCCTGGTCCGAAGTCTTCGGACCATCGTCCTTAGCCGCAAGCTTCTTATACAACAATTTAGCTATATACAAAACCTATTAAAAACACAAGTAGAAAGTGTAAGTACGTGTTACTTATTCTTCTGTAATGCCCCTAGTCCAACCTAAGTAGGAACAAATCTCTTCAAGGGCACACTTCCAACAATCAATCTCTTCTTGTGAGTGTCAATTCATCACACATTCTTCCATCTTTAAATTGCAAGGGAGAAGTAAGGTTTACTACCAATAGAGAGAAAATAGAGGATTCTACTCAATTTAACAGATGATAGAACTCAATGTTGGGAATGTGAAGTCAAATAGTCACATGACCATTTTCTTTCTCCCAACTCTTTGTTTCATAGTCGAATATGAATGTATGAATGGCTATGTACTAATGTATTCATTTTAATAGAAGTTATTCCTTACTTTCCACAGATGTGGCCAATTTTGGTGAACCACATAATTCTATTGTGTCTGTGTTGTTTTTTGTTTATTTTCATTTTAGTTTAATTTTTCTTTATATGTTTTCTCTGCTTGTTTAAAATTAACAATTGGTATTAGATCTTGGTTAGATTGAGAAAAGATGGAAGAAGAAGAAGAAGGTGAAATTTGGGAGATGGATAATGGTTTTATATTTTGTGCCTCTTCATACTTCAAGTATGTTTTAACGAGACTAATTAAGTTTATAGTTTCAGATGATGAAGTCGATTCATTCATCAAAGAATTTCTTGGCAATTTAGACTCGGCCGAGAGTAATGACCAATGTAAAAATGAAAGTTAAAATGAAATGCCATGTACATTGGTAGATGGCTATAAAAATGACGAGGATTTAGCTGAAAAAGAGGATGCTGAGGCAAGTGAAGATGAACTTGAGAAAGATGAGACATATGATGTCGAGAACTGGGTGGATGACCAAAACAATTGAATATTGAGATTAAAGGAGGAAGATATATTTCTCACGGATCGACTAATTTTTTATGGAATAGGAAATGGGGGATTTGCGCCTTCATATGATGAATTCGAGAAGTGAAAACACTAATGAATGTTTTGGCAAGAAACCTTGTGGTGACATGTTTGTTGATCATGATCTAGATCAATACGTTTTCTTTCAGAGAATATTTGAGGCAAAGGAAAATTGTTTTTCCTTTAATTGCCATGAGAAACTGGAAGGTGAGAGTCTCATGGTCGCCATGTTTCTGGAGGTGTTTGAGCATCTAGAAGAGAATATGGAAGATTTCAGTCGCACACAATCAGAAGTGGGAGTTGTTTTTGCTGATGACGTTGACCTTGGTAAGGCTTTAGAGGGCTCTGCAAATGGTGTGGCTTTGACAAAGATGGAGGGGAGTCAAAATAATGATGTCATGGAGGCCATTCATAGCATGCACATTGTGCTAGGCTATGTGAAGCATCTCCAAATTATTGATGGAGATTAATTCTCTGATCAGGAGTTGAACCATACAATAGATCTTGGAGAGTGAGTGAATAAGATGATGGGAATGAAAATTGAAACCCCTATAAATAGCTTAGGTTGATTGTCAGACTTGACTAGATATTTGGTGATACGGCCAAGCAAAATCCACAAGAACTTAGATGGTGGCATTCTAACAATTGATTACCATCCTAGCAATGAGGGAAAAGCTTCTATGTTTGATGCAATTCAAAAATACAAATAAGGATAGCTATGGATATGCAAGCTCACCAGGGAAAAGATCTTCAATGGAAGAGTTCTACGAGACACAAATTTGCGATGTTGATGATCAAATAGTAGGCCTCTATGGTGTCTTTGATAGCCATGGTGGTGCTCGAGCTAAGAATTTGTGAGGAAAAAATCTCTTCACCAATTTAATAAATCGCCCAAGATTTATCAGTGATACTACTACATGGCAAACAAATGTTTCTCGTAGTTACCAGAGGAGAGGCTGAGGGGAATGAGAAGAACAGGTCAATCACAATGATGGCGCTGGTGGTGCTAGGAAGACCACTAGACAATCTTTCCCTAGATTTCGTAATGGTTGTCAAGGCATGGAGGGTTCCTGCCGCTATCATTAGTCACTATATTGAATTGAAGAAGTTGTCTATTATTAATTTGGTTGTAGCAGATGTTGCTTTGGAGGATGGGATCTTGTTGAAGGGGTGGAGCCATGATTTGGTTCCGTATGAAAAGAAAAAGCTTGGAATTGCCGATAGCTATGCTAACATTGCAATGTTTGATGAAGATAATGGGTTTTGAAATGCTTTGTTTAGGGTTGCAAGGAAGGGGAGCACGGGAGCAGATGACAATGATGAAAGAGTGTATTTTGAACTGGCCAAAAGTGGTGTTCTTGGTTATGAATTTATGGGTGACTTTGTGTCTGGAAAAGTAGTTTGAGAATATGTGTTTGATGAAAGATTATTTGACTCTAATTTGATTTAGGAGTTGATTAATTCAAAGTGTACGTGAACAAGAATTCGCAAAGCTAAAATCTTGCAAGCTAGTTGTAGTGTGAATTTAGAAGTGGAAATGTAGAAGGCATCACAATGCATGGCTGAACTAGTTGGACTTCGGAGGGAGACTGTTAGGAATGTGAAGTCCAATGACCACATGACCATTTGCCTCCTCCCAACTCTTTGTTTCATAGCTGAATTTGAATGGATAAATGGCTAGATGTTCTGATATATTGATGTATCAATTAATACAAATTTGTCCCTACTTACCTGTGGATATAGCCAATTTTGATGAACCACATAATTTTGATGAACCACATAAAAAAATGTATATTGCAGACTTAATCTTTGAAGCAAATAAGCTCCTTCCACACTTATTCCTGCTCGCTTTTATAAAAGAAACAAACCCACGCATCCGTCCATTCTTCCCATCTGAGCGAGGTTATGTTGAGACGGGCACATGGTAAAGCACAATTTCCTTGAAGCCAGCATTAAAAGACACCAAATCACATCCCACTAAAATAATTCCATGGACCAACTTTGATTATGTCGTAGTGACATGACAGGCAGGCCCACTTTGAATCTTTACATCGTTTCAGTAACAATCATGGCTGCAAAAGTCAGGTTTTCACTCTGATTATGTCGTATACGCAAGAAAATACTTATATTGTCAACGTAAAGAAGATAGAACGTAAAGAAGATAGAACCAAACACGGAAATTAGAAAAAGGGACCCACCTGGTGTGTCCTTGTAGCATAAAAATTGAAAATTTTGGTCAAAGTCGTTGGGTGGGAAGAAACAAGGAAAAGAGAGTGAAGTTGTCTAGATACAAATAATCTGAACGCATCACTTTCAATTGTTTTTAATATGTTTACTGTCTTTATATTTTCTCTTCCTAAGAAGTTAGTTGCCTATCTCTCAAGTGAGATAATTTTTTAATTGTCTTTTATCTCTTTTCTTTGTTAAGCAGTTGCACATAGATTACCATAGATAAAGATACCAACTTTTCTTTCTTTGGAAGTTGTTTAGAAATTACAAATATAGATAGAAGAAATAAAGATATCAAATTTAATTCATTTTCTTTGTTTTTTCTTATCAATTTTTTTCAATTTCTAGGAATCAAGTATTTTAACCATAAAATTTTGATATATCATAATTACATGATAGATGAGCTCACTTGTATTATTTTCATATTTGGTTGTTTGTCTTCTTTTTCATGTACAAAATCTTCAAGTCGTTTCAATTAATTGTGCACAATTTAGCTGATAGGCTATATTGTGCACAATTTAACAGGTGTTGGGATTCTGTCAACACCATATGCACTCTTCAATGGAGTGTTGGATGGGAATTAGCATTCTTTTTCTCTTTGTATTGATTTTTTGCTACACTGGTGTGATTCTTAAGTGTTGCATGGATGTAAATACACAAATTCAACACACAACTTTTGGGCAGACTGGAAGAATCATTCTATCCATACTATTGTATTTGGAACTTTAATCTTTTGTTTTGGAATTTCTGATACTACAGGGGGAAAATTTGGCCTAACTTTTCCCCAAAATGGCTATGAGTATGGTAGGAAAAAATTTAAATTCACATCACTCATTTATTCTCCTTGCAGCTCTAGTTATTTTACCTACAATATGGTTACCCAAACTAAGTTTGCTATCATATATCTCAGCAGGTGGTGTTGTTGCATCTGTTGTTGTGGTTCTAGCAGTAGCTTGGGTTGGCATGTTTGATGGGGTTTGATTTCACCATCATAGCAATTTGTGGAATATGAACCGATTGCCTACACTTATTGGTTTTATGTGCTTTATGGTATTCTGCCCATGATGTTTTTCCCAACATCTACTCCTCGATGAAAGACTATCAACATTTTTCTTCAGTAAGCTTAACCTTTTGATTATTTACGCTATGTCCTAATCGAAATTTTTCATTTATCATAGTGAAACCAATAATGTACTGGTTTTAACATAGAGCAGTTATAATAGATGATTTTTGTGTGACAGGTGTTGATTTTGTGCTTCATAGTCTGCACATTTTTTTATGGAAGCATTGCAGTTTTGAGGTATCTGTTTGCAAATGAGTTGTTATTACAAGTAGCATTAAACCTGCCAAGAGAAAAAATGGCTTCAAAAGTGGCAATATGTACAACACTGATTAATCCATTTACTAAATATGCATTGATACTTACTCCATTGTCTACAGCCTTGGAAGAGTTATTGCCTTCATCATATACATCATCAAAAACAAAAATTTTATTATGGAGCACATGCATCAAAACCTTACTACTGCCTAGTACAGTTGTTGTAGCACTTGTAGTACCATTTTTGGCTCTTCCTTCAGGTGTTTAGTTTCTTTTATTCTTCCATACTCATTCTACATGAAGATTTTTGGGTCAAGGGTTTGTAGGTTTGAGATTATACTTATTCATATAATCTTTGTTGTGGGCATCATAACAGCAGTTATAGGAACCTAGTCTTCTGTGAGAAATATTGCATACAATATATGATGATCTTAGGTATCTTATTGCAGAGAAGATAATATGTTAGTGTTGACATTTTAGGCATATTATCTCCTCTGATTCTATGTTATTTATTTGGCATGTACAAAGATTCTTTTGTAAATTGAGAAAAAAATATTTAATATTTGTATCAAAAAGTAAATGGCTGATCAATGATTGTGTATTCAGAGGACTTAGCATAACATAAGTTGGCACCTCCATCATAAAGAGGAGGATTTAATGTATTTATCTAATTCTTTTTCTTGGATTAATTTCTATTATTTGTATGTTCAATTGATCGATATAATTTTATTGGTAAAATATTGGTCTAAAAAGAATTGTCACTACTAATTCAAAAATTAATAATAATTAGAATCCGTTAAAAAATTATCTAAAATTTGCATTAGACATTGATTTAATGATCTAATTTGATGAAATGATGAAAATATTACATCTAGATGAATGTTATTGAGAATTGTAAAATGTCACTTAATAAAAAAGAGTAACAAGGAAAACCATAGAAAAAAATATTTTTTTTTTATATAATAAATTGAATTTACATTAAAATTTGATAACTGATACAAAAATGTTGATTTTGGTTTCCCAATAATCTTGCCCTACATCAAAATTGACAAAAAAAATTTAAAAAATTGTTAATATCATATAAAACAAAAATAAAATATCAAAACTAAATTGATATAAAATATAATATTCTTGGATCACTTCTATGTTTACTAGTTCCCTTCCATAATTCAATGTTATTTCTACATATAAAAAGATATCAAGTGAAAAGATATCCTACACTACTTTGAGTTTATTTTGATCTATTTTCAAAATTGACAAATTAATAGAAAAAACACTTACCAACTCCAAAATTTCTTTTGCCTAGTGAAAATGGAGCATGTCAATCACATCCTTCACTATCCTCTCTACTTCAACTTCGGAGCTGCAATGGGTAGTTTTAATAACAACCAAAAGGAAAAGTATACCAAATAATGTTCAATTATGTGGGTGAATAAGAAACTTAATAATAATTATTAAACATAATATAAATATTGAAATGAAATTTCTTTGTCTAGTGAAAATGAGCTATCATAATAATAATTATCACATCTTTCACTATTCTCTCTACTGCATCTTCGGAGTTGCGATGGGTATTCTTAGGAACAACCCGCTAGAAAGAAGTACCAAAAACTGTTCAATTATTTGGGTGAGTAAGCAACTTAATAATTAATATAAAAAATCAATATAATATTGCAAGTGGGGTAGCAAGCTAAGTTGGTGTAATCTTGGAGGGAATTTCATGGTTAAGTGCACTTGAGTTGGAGTAGTACTAGGATGGGTGACCTCTTGGGAAGGCCCAATGCTTCACCTATGAGAACATCATCGAGATGCAATGAGTGCTAAGTGTACCATTCATTCTCATGAGAGATAGGTTCTTGTGAATCACTACTTATAAAACAAGGGTACTAAGTGAACCATTCATTTTCATGAGAGAGGTTCTTGTGTAGTTTGACTCAAAAACTACACATTGAATTTTGATAACAATACCATCATTTGACTCACTATTAAAAATATCTCCTAATCTTTCTATATTTTCTGATAAAACATTTTCAAGAAAAGATGCGCTCAAACACAATTTGAATATACTTATGTATATTGGTTCTATTAAACAGCTATTAAGTAATTAGGTAAAAGTGTAACAAAACCAAGTAGAAAGTAAAGTTGATTACTTACTCTTCTGTAATACCCATGGCCCAGCCTGAACGAGAGCAGATCTCCCCAAGGCTAATCTTCCACCGGTCAATCTCTTCTTTTGGCTGCCGATCTGGATGGGCATAATGTTTTGTAAATGCCTTCTTGTACGGACTGGAGTTCTTGAGAGGATATCTAACGTCACTTGGATCCATATCATAAAACAGAGGAACGATCAAGCCTGGGGTTTTCAACATTTCAGCGGCCTCCTTCAGACACCATGTTGAGTCTGCATAGCCTTCTGAAAATACAGGAATACGTATGGCGCTGCTCCCGATTGCGCTTTCCAACGATGGCCAAATTTTTGCTCCCTTGTTCAAACTCTTGCTGTCTAAAAAGACACGCAATCCGGCTTTGGAGAGAGCTTCAGAGAGACGATTGACCAGAGTATTTCTCACGTCTGGTCCTCTAAAACTCAGAAACACATCATTCCTGAAAAAATCAGGGTCTAAGGAGGTACGTGAAGCAGTGCGGGCGAGAAAAAATTCCCTGATGCTGTGGAAATCTTGCACCTTGGCATCTCGTTCCCACACTTCATAATCTTCTAAAGTCCTCACATACTCCCGCTTCCGGGTCAAAAAATCTTTTTTTACGGCGAGAAATCTTTTTTTTAGGTCGAGAATTTCTCTTTCTCTGGCTTCTCTGGACCAGTGATGCCATACCTTCTTTTCGAGGTAATCTTGCTTGCTGTCGAGATATACATCCTTCACGGCGAGATAATTTCGCATACGGTCGAAATAATTTGGCCCACTGTCCCAATATTCTCTATAGGCTTTGTCAAAAGACGGATACCAGAGATAACTGTCCCAATATTTTTCCCTATATTTTTCCCTAATTTTTTCCCAAAAATTTTTTTCCCCAAATTTTTTTTCCCAAATTTTTTTTTCCCAATATTCTTCTGCCGTCATCAGTTCTTCCATGTTAAAGTTTCAATAGAGAAGGAAGGCTCACTAACAATAGGGAGAAAATTAACAGAGGATTGGACTCAATTTAAGAGATGATGGAACTCAACTACACAGATCTACTTCAACTCCTTAACGCGTTTCCCCAATCTAGATGCTCATTTATTTCGTCATAAATAATAAATTAAAATAGGTATCTAGATGGTAGGTAGAAGCTGTCTAAAAATTATTGAAGAAAACAAAATACTCACATTAAAATTTAAAAAATGTCAATATTTTTTTCATATATAATAAATTAAAATGTGCATTTAAATGGTGGGTAGAAATTGACTAAAACTAAAATACTCCCCCTAATAATTAAAAAAAATATTAATATTTTTTATTCATATCCATTTCATCACAAATAGTAAATTAAATATTCTTGTTTGATTAAATTAATAAATAACTTTTACAAATTAGTTATTACGGGTAGTTTTTACAAAGGATCAGATTAATGACAACTAAAAAAAAATATTTCTTTATGTATATGCTAAATAGTAAGTTTTCATTCTTCAAAAACTACAAGTGTAAAAAAGAAGGCATCCATCGACAAAAAGATTACCGCTATCATAGTCATTATATTGAATTGGAGTAAGCAGTTTGTTGTTAATTTGTTGTATCGGATGCTCCTTTGGAGGACAAGATCTTGTTGGAGGGGTGGAGCCATGATGGGTGTTTAGATGCTCTGAGAAGAAAATGCTTGGAGTTGTCGATAGCTATGTTAACATTGCAGTGTCTAATGAAGATTATGGGAGTTTAGATGCTTTGTTCAGGATTGCATAGAAGGGGAGCGCGAGAGCAAGTGACCATGATGAAGGAGTGTATTTTGAACTGGTCAAACGTGGTGTTTTTGGTTATGAATTTATGGGTGACTTTGTGTCTAGAAAAGTATATGGAGAATATGTGTTTGATGAGAGATTATTTGATTCTGGTTTGATTTGGAGAAGATTAATCTGAAGTGTATGTGAACAAGAGTTCGCAAAGCTAATATCTTGCAGGTTGGTTGTAATTTGAGATTAGAAGTGGAAAAGCATGGAACGTCACAATTCACGATTGTACAGGGTGGACTTAGGGGGCTCCAACGGTCACATGAACATTCACCTTCTCCCAACTCTTCGTTTCATAGCTGAATATGAATGTATAAATGACTATGTACTCATGTATTGATGTATTGATTAATACAAGTTATTCCCTACTTTCTAATAGATATAACCAATTTTGATGAGCCACACAATTCTATTATGTTATTTATCATTTTTTTTTCATTTTAATTAAATTGTTCTTTGTATATTTCCTCTACTCGTTTAAAATTAGACCAAATCACACCCCACAAAAATAATTCTCTGGACCAATTTTTATTATGTCGTAATAATACGACAGGCAGGCCCACTTTCAGTCTTTAAGTCGTTTCACTAACAATCATGGCTTCAAAAATCAGGTCTTGATGTCCTATACGCAAAGAAAATACTTTATTGTCACCGCGTAATATGGTAAACGACGTAAAGAAGACACGGAAATTAAAAAAAGGGGCCCGCCTGCTGTGTCACATAAAAAATTGGTTCACATAAAATCTCAGTCAAAGTCGTTGGGTGTGAAGAAACAAGGAAAAGAGAGTGAAGTTGTCTAGATAGAAATTGAACACATCATTTTCAATTGTTTTTTATATTTTTATCTATTCTCTTCCTATCTCTCAAGTGAGATGTTGCAGAGATTGCCATGGATAAGGATACCATTACAAAGATAGATAAAAGAAATAAAGATACCAAATTCAATTGATTTTCTTTTATCATTATCACTATCTTAGATATCTTTATTGATTTTACTTTTTTTTCCTCTACAAATTATTAGAGAAAAAGATAATAAAAATGTCAACTTTAGCACCATTTTCCTTGTTTCTTCTTATAGAATTTTTCAATTTTTAGGAATCAAGCTTTTTAACCACAAAATTTTGATATATCATAATGACACATAGATGAGCTCACTTGTATTCTTTTCATGTTTGGTTGTTTGTCTTCCTTTTCATGTACAAAGTCTTCACTTCGTTTCAATTAGTTGTACACAATTTAGCTGATAGGCTATATTGTGTGGAATTTTCACTCGAAACCATCTCATGTTTGATATTTGTCTTCTATCCGGTAAAATGGACCAAAAAACAAGCTCATAAATAGCATGTCCTGAAGTACAAAATTATGAAATCCATCTTCTATCTAGTAAACTGGGCCATAAAACAAGCTCGGAAATAGCATGTATTGAAGTACAAAATTATAATATCATTATAGTAAATGCAAATTAGATGAATTTTGATTTTTGAATCAAATTGGATTTCCAATAGGTAGGATATCAAATCAAGCTTTAACTAGAAACCACTACAAAAATCTTATCTCCAATTTGGTAATCCGATATTTTTAGATTTACTTTCACACATTATAAAAATATTGAAGAAATAGCTATAGGGATCTAAATATTATTTTTATTTTAAAAAAATAAAATTTCATGGGGTTTCTTAATATTTTTCTTACAAATGTTGTTCACTTTTTTTCATCAAGATCATTGATAGTACGACATAGTGTGTACACAATCTTGAGGTAACTCACTTGCCATGAAACACAGTTTCAATGAGCATTTTTTCTTTGAGAATCTATACTTGATCATATCATTTTCTAGATGTGTTTTCTATTAAATGAGAGCTTTTGTTTGAAAAATAAAAGTTTTTAGCACTACAGGAATCTATTTTCTAAGGCTCAAGTTAGTTAATTTGAAGCTTTAAATAAGATCTTTGAGCTCCAAAAGCTATAGTGAATGGAAACATATATCGAGTTAATATTTACATGTAGAAGAGTGTAGAGTGCTTGAATTGTGAAGTATCCCAATAGAAGCTTATGCACAACATAGAGTATATATCTATCATCACAATAGAAACCTCCAATGGAATATAATCTAAGGCATTGTCACCCGAGAGGGATTAGGAAATAGTTAGTCATGTATAATTCGAAATTGACTATGCTTTCTAGAATGCGTAGTTTTGTATTTGGATGCAATGGTTTCAAATCTTGATACCGAAGCTAAAATGATTGCAATTAAAATCATACACACATTTATTGATTATTAAGTATGTTCATATTCAAGCAGTTCGTGTTCAACCACTAATGAAGCATTTAAATGTCTCGGGCATGTGACCCAAGTTGGTGTATGGGAAAACGTTTACTCTTCCTTTCAAGAATTTATCTATAGAACCTAAGAATGACTCATCTCAGATTGGGTGGGGTGACCTTTCTTCTTCACTATATAGAATGGTTCTCTTGCTTATGAAGTTTCTAACCATTCAGATATATAATAAATAACTTGACTACTTTCAAATTTCATAAAAATAGAAAACTTGTATGATTGTTTATTTAATCATTGCCCTCAAACTATTTTAGTACTGATGAAATGAAATGGTAAATCCCCAAATCCCTATATTTATCTTAATTTCATTAGTCACACATCATTTACTTATTGTGCTTGGTATTGAAAATACGCTACACCAAATAAAACCTCTGTAGAACGTCCAAATTGCAATTATTTTAATTTTATAATAAAAATTTCATTTTGTAATTTGACATTGTGGGCTTTGGACTCCAGTGCTAATATTGAAATGGTAATAGTCAAAATACTCCTGTTTCTATTATTGAAATTCATTTTATGAGATCCTGTTGAAAAAAAGTAGCACACCAAGTAAAGCCCACGTGGTGAACTGTCACTATGATTTCTCAATGTCAAGCCTGTTGTGTATGAACATGGGGCTTAATTTCCTCATCTCTTAACCAAGAGAAAGAAAAGATGAACACTGATATTAGTTATTTGGTGTTCAATTGGAAGTGTTTGACTTATTCTTTTCCACAAATTTCCTAGTTTTATCCTTTGAACTGATTGTGATACTTTCCTTGCTTTAACAGGTGTTGGGATTTTGTCAATGCCATATGCACTCTTCAATGGAGGTTGTATGGGAGTCAACATTATTTTTATTTTTGCATTGATTTGTTGCTACACTAATATTCTTCTTAAGCATTGCATGGATGTGTATACACAAATTCATAGCTATCCAGACATAGCACACACAACTTTTGGGCATACTGGAAGAATCATTGCATCCATACTGATGTACTTGGAACTTTTTTCTTTTTCTATGGAATTTTTAATACTAGAGGAGGATAATTTTACCCAAATGTTCTCCAAATTGCTTATGAGTATAGTAGGAAAAATATTAAATGCACATCAGTCATTTTTTCTCGTTGTAGCTCTGGTTATTTTACGTACAATATGATTACACAATTTGAGTCTTCTATCATATATCTCAGCAGGTGGTGTTTGTGCATATGTTGTTGTAGTTATAGCAGTAGCTTGGGTTGGCATGTTTGATGGGGTTGGATTTCACCATCATGGTGATTTGTGGAATTTGAATTGATTTCCTAATGTTATTGTTTTATATGCATTGTGTTATTCAAGCCATGTTGTTTTTCATAGCATCTACTCCTCAAATAAATACCACTAGTAGTTTTCTTCGGTAAGCTTAACCTTTTGATTACTTGGGCTTTGTCTTAATTGAATATTTTAATGTATCATAGTGAAACCAATAATGTATTAGAGTTTTAACATAGATTAGTTATATTGTCTTGTTCTCCTTTTTTGGTCAAATTGTTCTCTAGAAATTATTGGAGGGAGATAAAGATAAATTATTTTATTGTCTTTATCTCTTTTCTTTATTGAGTTAGACAAATAAAGGTTCCATCTATTTTTGTCTGGAGTTATTTAGAAATTATCGAGATATATAGGAGAAGAGGCCAACCCATGATTCAATTATCATTCATTGTATTTCACTAATTAAAATCCCACTAAAAGATATTCAATTGGTCAATAGTTGCTCATTGGTACAACTAATAGCTGGAAAAAATGTTAGTAATTAGGCTGATTGTACAACTTTATGTATTGGAGCATTTGTGCATAAATATTGGATCAATTATGCAAATTTTGTGATGGTCAAGACCAAAATAAATATAATCAAATTAAATATCTAAGGATAAATGAAGGATGAGGCTATCCCTCTTAAAACACTTTAAGACCAACATTTAAGGAAAGCATTAAATTTGAGGGTGTGTATTTTGAGGTGATGGTGTTTCTAAATGATTTATACACATTGTTTTCAATGATACGTTAATATAATATAAGTATTTTGTTTTGTTTTGTGTTAGCAATGTTAATGGTTCTACAACTAATAAACATTTAGCAATTGCAAATATCTATATTTATACATACAGGTGCAAGTATAAGGCCATTTAAATTTTTTAAGTACTCTTTTATCTTCGTAAACAATTACACATTATATGTTCACATATGAGAATATCAATCTCTATTGTATATATTTTAAATCTGGAAATATTGCAATGGGATTAACTACACTTTTTATGAAAATAAAAAGGATAAGTAGAACCCTATTTTAAATTTTGTAGAAGGACATGAAGTGAAAAATAAGTGTAATGATAAGCAATTTAAATTCATCAAATGATAGGAATATTTACAATAATTAACAAAATATTTAAAATAAGTGTAATAATAAGCAAAATAAAATGAAATAATAGAATGTACAAAAACAAAATGAAGGGTTAAAATCTTAGAAGAAAAATGTTGGGTGTAGGATTATGCTACACACATCTAGCAAGAGGGCTACCTAAAGGGCTTAGAGAGTTATCCTGAAGCTTAGGAAACCCTTGTTCTCCTCTAGCATGCCCTTTCCCTCCAAATTTAGAGTTTCTCTTGCCTCCTAAAGTCACCCTACCTCATAAAGAATAGAGGCAGAAGAGTTTTTAGGATTTACATTAAATATAATACCAATTGGTCAAAGTAAAAGTAGTCATTTCTTTTTTGGTTTCCTTTGCTTCCATTTATAAGGTTTTTAAGTTATCATATCAAAGAAAAGGAAACTCTTTACTTATCGAGCAGATCATCCTAGGATGATCTAAGGTTTTAATTTCAAACATTTTTTATGCAATAGTATCATCTGTGTGGTTGTAAGATAGTTCATGTTATTAATCTTATAAATTAGAACTTGTATCAAAAGAAGGTGAAATGGTTATGTCAATTGTAATTTATGTAAGTTATTTTAGAGGTCAGGAATTGAATTTATAATTACTTTATTAAAAAATTTGTAAGATATCATAAGTGTGTATTAATCATTAAGAATCATTTAGAAGTCTTGATAGAATATTAGATAATGTATCTTGACATGATCAACACTACTTACAACCTCAACATTCACTTGAGAAATATTAGGTGGTCATCCAAAGTAGACACATCAAACCCTAATAGTGATCATCATTCAATGAGAGAGACCCAACGCTATCCTTATGTTTTAAATTTCTCCTGGATTATCATTTCATTCATTTTTTTTGTATTAACTTGCAGCATTTTTGTTTACCATCAATTTTTTCCTTCGTTAAGCATGACAACAACTTTTTATATTTTTCCATATAGTATTAATTCTTTGACTTTATGGTCAATGACCTCCCTATGTGATTGAAAATGTCTCTCAAAGTAAATATAATTGTTAAGACAAATGTATTATAAAATCAAATCGTGTACATTAAAGGAGAGTTGACAAAGTTAGTCACATAAGAAATAACAAAGCTCCATATAGTGATGCAATGAAAAGAGAAATAGTTTAATAAGATTAAATTATAAACATGTTATTTATCAAGGTAGTTGGAAAGATCATTAATAGTACCCAAATTTATAATAATTCTTACAATTATATGCAAGTGGAGACATATGATATTGATTATCCATGTTGATAAGAGGTAAACCTAGTCAATTCCATAACTATTTATAGGGTACATTTTAAAATAATATTTATGCCTAAACCTAAAGTGCAACCCCTCAAGGCAAAAATGTTGGCAACCTAAGATGTCTAAGACAAGTTCACTCCATTTTCTCCATTAAGCTTAACTTAGATAAATATTGCTTGGTTTGACCATGAAAAAATGAATTATGAGAAATTTGTTTAGGTACTACAACTATCAAACGAGAGAAGAGAATTACTTCTATCAAATTCAAATTTCACACTATAATATTTCAATCCAAGGTATTTTCCCTCCAGCTATAATGAAACGTTGTTTGTAATCTTTAGTCTTTAACAAATTGTATTTAACTTAATTCTACAGTGAGCCCTTTAACACTTTGTGTGGCATTTAAAACAATCTCTGCACAAATGAACTAGCAATCCAGTTTAGGGTTTCTATTTCAACACTGCTAGCTTTGAGATCCACTAATGATAAGATTGAAACATAATCAACTTTATTTAAGGCATTTCATTCACACTTATGTCTAGAATATCAAACAACTTACAGCCAATTAAGAAAAACTTATATGATTGCTTATTTGGTCAATTCCCTCAAATTATTTCAGTAGTGATGGAATGAATTGGTAAGCCCCCGAATCACAGTATTAATCTTAATTTTATTAATCATACATCATTTACACATTGTGCTTGGTGTTGAAAATAGGCTACACCAAATACAACTTCTGTAGAGAGCCCAAATTGCTCACATACAACTTGTAGTACCATATTTTGGTTACCTAATGGCATTGATTGGCTCTTCATTCATAACTTGGGTTGGCATCTCCACCATAAAGAAGAGGATTTAATGTATTTATCCAATTTATTTTCTTGGATTAGTTTCTATTATTTGTATCTTCAATTGATCAATATAATTTTATTGCTAAAATATTGGTCTAAAAAGATTTGTGGCTACTAATTCAAAAATTATTAATAATAAGCATCCATTAAAAAATTACCTAAAATTTGCACTAGACATTGAGTTAATGATCTAATTTGATGAAATGATGGAATTATTATATTCATGTGAATGTTATTACAAATTGTAAAATGTCACTTAATAAAAAATAATAACAAGGAAAACGATAGAAAAAAATTATTTATTTTTTATATACAAATTGGATTTACATTAAAATTTGATAACTGATACAAAAATGCCAAATAATAACAACCAACAGGAAAAGTATACCAAATAATGTTCAATTATGTGGTTGTATAAGAAATCTTTTTTTAAGGTCGAGAAATGGTCTTTCTTTGGCTTCATGTCGAGATATTCCTTGAAATAAATGACCTCCTTCCACACTTTATTCCCATTTTAAAAGGAAACAAAGCCATTCTTCCCATAATTACTTCAGCACGCTACGCGGCAAGACACAAATAATTGATTAAAATTTGATTTTTATTTCGTCATAAATAATAAATTAAAATGGTTATCTAGATGGTAGGTAGGAGCTGTCTAAAAATTATTGACAAAAACAAAAAAACTCACATTAATAATTTAAAAATATCAATATTTTTCATATTTATTTCAATCATATATGATAAAATCAAATTATTAAAATGGGCATTTAGATTCTAGGTAGAAGTTGACTTTGGAAAAAATAAAATACTCACCTAATAATTAAAATGGATGTGTAGAGCTGAGGAGAAGCTGCCTGGACATTACTGAAAAACACAAATACTCACATTATTAATTAAAAATTATTAACATTTTCAAACTATATCTATTTCATCTTAAATAATAAATTAAAATGGGTATATAGATGGTAAGTAGAATCTCCCTAGATATTAGCTAAGAAAGTAACATACTTGCAATAAGAATTAAATATTATTAATATTTTATATTCAAATTTATTTCATCATAAAAAATAAATTAAAATGGGTATCTAGATGCTAGGTAGAAGTTACCTACACATTATTGAAAAAATAAAATACTTGTATTAATAATTGAAAATTATTAATAATTTTGAATGGGTAAATAGCTATCTAGATGGTGGTTAGAAGTTGCCTAAACATTACTGGAAATTAAGCATTTCTTATCAAATATCAATTTTGGTCAAACATATGATCTAGTTAGACTCATTTTAGTTAAGTTGGATATCCTCTCAATTTTTCCAACTATATTTGTTCACTAAATATATATTAACACCATTTTGAATCCAATTTACCAAAAGATTAAAATTATTCCAAAAAAAATTTGGTCTTTCAAAAACTCCTATACTCATGTAAATAATATTTATCTAAATAGATCTATGAGTATCCTTTTCAAAAATATATATTTTAATAGTTTAATTATTAGGTTGGTTATCATGTAAAAAAATACTAGAATTTATCATAAAAAAATGAAAAATATATGATATACTACTTAAAATATTTCATGTCCAAATCATATAATTTTATTTCTATTTTAGATAGATTGTTAATACAAAAGATGACCTAGAATTGAAATAGTTATAGTTTTACTACATACATTCTAATATTTATTGTAAAAATGTATTTATCAAAATTAGAAAAAATGAATCTATGCACTAAAGTCTCAAGTTATAAATACACAAAAAAATATTGAAAAAAATATTAGTAAATTTCCATACAGTTTATTTTGTGTGGTTTCTATTGGGGGTAATTTGTTGTTACAAGTAATGCTTGCATTTAATATTTAGGAGTCCAAATTAAATTGGATTTCAATTGTACGCATATTGAAATCATGCTATAAATTAGATCTATATTTTTTGTTTACTATGAATAGATTGAGGTAACATCTATAAGGATATTGGTTTTGGATTGTCTCATTTTTTAAAAGGTTGGTATGGTAGGCCTCACAAATATTTCATGTAATCTTTTTCCTAACATCCTTCACTTTGATTCATACAATTTAGGTAGGGAAGAATTCAATCTCAATCATGATGTCGATTTCTTCACTTTATAGTCTATTTCAATCCTATTTTTAGCATGCAAGCATTTTATTTTTGGAATAATCTTTTGAGTAAATTAGTATGGAAAATATTATTTTCGTATGGGTTTCATGAATTTTATATGGACCTTGTGAATTTTAGAGAGGGGAATTTTTTATGTAAGGTTTTTCTTTCAATTGGGATGTCCTAAAAATTGGATCTAGCAAAATTTGTGCTTACCATCATATTCTATAAAGTGAATGGCCTTTTGATTTATGACTATTTGCAACATCTTTTGGTTTTCATTTTGATATGTGTGAATGTTTGTCTCACGATATTCAAGAACATCCCCTACCAATAGTAGTAGGCACCCAACATGCTGAGCAACACTAGCAATTGAAACATTCATTTGCCCATGTTCAAAATGACTTTCTAACTACACACAATATTAATAGTTACTAGACTCAGTGTGTGTTACATGGATTTGGACAAAGAAAAAAGAGGAGTATTTAAAAGAGAGAAAAAGATTGTAATTTCCTTCATACAATTATCAGATAATAGGATTCAATTACACCCAAGTCCCTTGAACTAAATTTTGTTCATTTGAGATTTAAAATGGGGTTCCTTGAACATGATTTGTAAATTTTGATTTTGTTGTTCCATGATGTAAGAAATATATTTTATTTTTGTTTCATTTATTGGTTGCATCCCTAATGATCCTTCACTTTCAGGATTAAATATAGGAGGTGGTGCAAAAATTAAGATCAGAGGATACCTAACAAATATTAAGAGATTTATCCTTACAAGGACTTGGTGGACAGTGTGATGCATTAACACACCCATAATGAACATGGTCCACATGATGCTAAGTTTTATAAATTTCTTGATGAGATCACCAAGGTAAAATAGTGTTCTTGATTTTCATGATTTCATTGTTTAGGATCATTAAAGATTTTAATTTATGAAACCAATACACCTATTTGAAGTGAATCTTGGTACAATGTAATCTAGTGGGTGCATTTTTTCTTTGTGAAGGTGTTTATTCAATGAGTATTAAACAAAATATTATTTTCTATCTAGCTATTATACTATAAACCAAGCCAAAATAAAGGAGTTTCCCTACTTTTGATTAATAAAAGCAAGATAGACCTGTACCATTACATATCCACAAAGCGACATCTGGGGCACATGAGGGATGCACAACCAACCAAAAAATCCCCCATGAAAAATATAGCAAAAACATAGCAAGGATAGCTAAGAACCAGTAAAGAAACTATAAAACCAGCAAGAGCAAAACCAAAAACAACACAACTAGAAAAAAAAACC
The DNA here is from genome assembly GCF_030272615.1 of Cryptomeria japonica. Lineage (NCBI taxonomy): Eukaryota > Viridiplantae > Streptophyta > Pinopsida > Cupressales > Cupressaceae > Cryptomeria > Cryptomeria japonica. The sequence goes on from NC_081414.1 coordinate 722,021,894, forward strand.
AACAAAACCACCCATGAAAGACACAAAGAGATGGACAACTACATGAGGGAAGTTTTATCTTGCCAATCCTGGCATAAGCATATGACGCTCTTAGAAAATGACACCTTTCTAGAGGATCCAAACCTAGAGCCAAAAGACACCAAGGTAGAATCTAGGGTAGCTTTCACCAGGGACTCCATGGGGCCTGCACTTGCAATCAGAGCCTTGGTTTGCTTGCACTTCTTCTCCATTTTCCTGATAAGCTTATCCTGATTGGTTTGGATATCCTATAAAGAAGAGTTATGCATGTTGGTAGCATTCCTATAGGCCAAAATGATCCCCTCAATTTTAATTTTTAAGGTCTCCCGGGATCACCTAATTTCTTCGATCTCCACTTTTGTCCCAATCATTTTCATCTTAGCATCTAGGTCATTTATACTCTTGTTCACCTTTTTCCAATTCTTCATTAAGCAAACGAGATCATTAGCCACCTTCCAAAATTTGTGGTCCTCCATTCCCTCAATGTAGGTATTAGTCCTAGCTTTGGCTTGAGCGGCTACCTCCAACTTTTTTTATCTTCTTTATCGCCACATTCATCTGCCCAAAAGCCATTTGAGCAGATAGTGCTGACTTTGCAAATCATTGTAAATGTCCTTCACAAGCTTGGTGAGGATTGTGATCGAGCTCGGGGGCTTAGTATTTGTAGAAGGGGGAAGGTTTGTGGGAGGGGAGGGAGAGTTAGCATTGTCATTAACATTCTTGATAGGGGAACAATCTGAGCCCATAGTTTCAGAGGACTGTAACTCATCAGAGGAAATCTAGTCAGACTCTAAGTCCTCAACAATTTCCACCTCTTTATGCTCCTCAATATGGGGATCCTCAACAAGGTCCTTTTCAGAAGCAGCAATGGCCTTGAATTTGGCCATGCATGTGGGTTTTTCTCTAGTAGGCACTTTAGGGCCCAAATAAGACACTTCAACATAATTGGAAAGGGTCACAATGAGGTCAACATTGGGGATCCCACCCAAGGACGTTTGGTCCAAATAAAAATAATACACCCTACGAATAAGACCCTAGTGAAGGGGGATTTACCCTTAGCAACAACCCTAGAGATAGATTGAGGTAAGGAAGATAAAACCTAGTAAGGAAAGTTCATTCTTACCCCATGGCATAGGTAGTTCAACATAGGGAAGAGATGAAGGAGAAATCTCCTCTTCCTTCCATCAAGAATGAAGTATTTCATAAATAGCAGGGTAGCCTCCTTCCAAACACTTGGGAGTTCATCATGATTGTAGCCAATTTGCAATTTAGAAACCCCTTCACCAGGTTGAAAGATCTAGTCAAAATATTCCTTATTATTCCCTTTAAGTGTTTTGGTGAAGGCAATGTCATCGAGGGTCAACCTAGTAAGTTTTGCTATGGTTTTCTCAAACACCAAAAAGATAATTCTCCCAATCTTCATAGTGCCATTGTTCTAGGATTGAACAAAGGGTGTACATAGTTTGGGGTCATGGTCAATCATGCCCCTTATATAAGATTCCAAATTTCCCTAAATAACCTTGCTCCATAGTTTGCCATTATTTTTAAACATAGAACTTATTTGGTTCAACCTTATTCAAATCTCCCTCCATCTTTTCAAACCCAAAGGTCAAAATGTGAAAGTGACAGGTCTGAAAGCAATAGTGGTGGGTACCAATAGAAATAAAATATCACCACCTTAACCAAGTTGGAAAGAAAAGAGCAAGAATAGAAAATACTAAAAAAGTAATCTTGGGATTACACATCATTAATGGGCATGTCATTCGATAGCATGGCATGGACCACAATGGGTACTTCATGCAAATGGAGCCAAAATTTCAAATTAATAAGCATCATGCCCAACCTGACCAAATTGTTCACCACCCCATTCCCCTTACATCGCATGTGGCATTATTTGACTTCTTCAAAGGTAAGGAAGAGGGTGTGACACTTGTCAATGAGAGGAGAAACCTTCTAGTTCGACCTAGCCACCTCATTCAGCATCATCATGCTATTATGAGTCACATTAAACAATGATTTTTCTAAGGCCCAACTCACTTGCCACATTAAGCCCATGAAAAATAGTGATACTTCAGCCATGTTGAAGGTTTGTTGCGTAAGCTAGGATCAGATAGCCACATGGATCCCTAATCACACCACCCCCTTCCGCCTGACCTGGGTTGCCATGGGAACACCCATCAAAGTTTAACTTTAGCCATCCAGTGTCAGGGGGTCCAAGGAATTTCCCTAGTTGTAAGTGCATTGTCATAGCTATAGATTCTTTGATTATAGCTAGATTGGGTTGGGCCTTTATGCAATTGAGTTATGGTTTCCATGACCTTTTTCTTTTCTTTTAGACTTGAAATATTATATTTTAAAAAACTAAAAGGATCTCTTTTCGGAATGTTCCACATGGAAGTTGTGTGGAAGAGCGAAGCAAGAAGAAAGGGGAGTCATCAAAAACTCCCGCCATCACAGCATGTACTTTTCCTTTTCATTTTTTTTTTTTTGGGGGGGGGGGGTAGGGGGGTTGGTGGAATACCCTTCAAATAATATCCACGTTGGAAATAGGACATGTGGAAACTCCAATGCAATCCAAGTTCAAACCAAAAAGTAATGCCCCAAGAACCTCCATCAGGATGTTGCATGTCATGTATATGCATGGGCCCATTAAGCCTCGACTAGGTTTTTAGAGAAACAACTAAAAATTCCACGTGTCAAGTAAGTAGAGAAAACACTTTTACTCAAAAAAGAGGAATGCAGGCACATCATTTTCCATTGCAAACAAGAATGAACCTAGACACCCTGTTGGTCCAAAACAAAATTAGGCACCAAAAGTTTAAAAGGAACCACATTCCTAGGCCATTTTCATTTTAAATGATGAGAAGCCTAGATGGTGATAATGCTTGAAATTTGGGAAGGAAAATAATACAAAAGTCCTTCGTGTAGGAACAATTGCACTAATCATCATGATTTTATGAACATGAAGAAAATATGCAAAAGATGGATCATCTGTAAAAAATCATTCCCATTTAGGGGAGTGAATTCTATAAAATCTCATAGGCATTCCTATAATAGGATTTCAAAACCTTTGTAAAACAAGGATTTTGTAATTTCCTTTCTTATGAAAAACTGAAAGAATTTTTTAGATTTTAAAGTAATTTTCTTTTGTGATTTGACTTTAGCATGTTTGTTCCTAGGTAAGGCACTAGACTATTTTGTTGTTTGTCTCTCACTTGTCTTACGTAAGTAAGTACGCTCTGTGTTTCTTTGATTTTGAAGTTGTTTCTATATACTCATTTCAACTTCTCTAATTCTTGTTAAATATGTGAAGAATGGTTAATGTAGTGAATTTTACTCTACCATTTTCCTTAGATTAGGAACTAGATTATGCTTTCAATAAATAATCTTTTAAGAATGGTTAATTATTGTGAGAATACTAAAGAATCCCTTTGTTTGAGCCTTGGCAAGTGTTTCCCACGCGATGATTTGAAAGATATGCCCTATGTCTATGTCACTTTGTGCATTTTTTTCTACTCTCAACAATGAAGGGTTGTGGCGCAATGTGCTCATGTAAAAGAATCATTATTTCTTTGTAATTTTTACAAAAGGGGAATTAAAGTGTTGTAAGAGCTCTACTTTTGGTGTCTCACCTTAGTTAGTGGTTCTATACTCTTCCCTCCTTTTCTTTTCATTCACCCAAGATGTAAGATCCGATTTCTAATATCCTAAATATTATTTCATAGAACGCAACCAAGCCCCACATCTATGAAACTTTTGGATTACCCTTAAAAGGTGTGAGCCTTTTGGGGATCAACAATTTTCCTGGCATGCCTGGTGGGACATTCAAATTCTCATCGCTGAAGATTTGGTTTATTTCTCAGCATTCTACCCAAAGTAGTATTCAATCAATATCTAGTGATGTTGAATGATTATGAATCAAATGGTATGTATCTCATTCTCCAACTTTAGATAGATTTTAGTAAGCTTTTATTCATTTTTTTCTCTAGCATGGAAAACTACTTTGAATAGCAATTGTCCTTTCCTCCTTTATATGAAAATGAAGAGACTTCATCCATGTGTCCCCAAATATTTCATCACCCAAGCTATTATTTTCCACAACCCTCTAATGAAAGGAGTCTTATTAATGTTAGTATCAAAGGGATTATTGAATATTTCCAAGACTAGTTGAGGTCAATTGAGGTAGATGAGAAAAGATATTAATATCAACTTCCTTTTCATGCCTTCTTATAGAAACAAGAGTTAGAAGGATAAAAAAGGAAACATGACCAAATCCCAGCAACCCAAATTGCTACAACAAATCAATAACTACTTACATGTAAAGGAAAAATGATCCATGTACCATAACCTACACTTATTAAGAATATCAATTTTCTTTATCTTGTTTGAGAAAGATGTTTCCTCCACAAATATCTCATCCCAACACCATCTTTCTATTCAAAGGTGGATCGGTCATTTGGAGATCAAATTGGTCTCATAAGAAAGTGGAAGAAAAATGACATGAAGATTTCAAGGCCCCATGTTCACTAGAAAAGAAAAAGAGAAAAAACACCAAGAAAAATCACAAGCAAGGTGAATTCTCTTTTTTCTGAGAAAGAAAAGGCAAATGGGTCAAGATTTTTATTTCAAGATCTTCCTTTCTTTGTTGAAGATCAAGAATAAAAAAGATTTGAATCAAATTCAAAGACTATGTTAGAGCCACAACTTGATGCAACGAATCCCTACAAATACCTGAGGCATGGGGTAAGTTCTAGAAATGAAACAAGAATCAAGAGAGAAGGCAAGGTTATTCCTGACACCCCAAAGAAATCTCTTGAGAATCTCATGTCACACATTCTTCCATGTTAAAGTTTCAATAGAGAAGGAAGGCTCACTAACAATAGGGAGAAAATTAACAGAGTATTGGACTCAATTTAACAAATGATGGAACTCAACTACATAGATCTAGTTCAAGTCCTATCAAACATTATAAACTTAGGGTTTCATTAACAATAGGGAGAAAATTAATAGATGATGGAACTCAACTACACAGATCTAGTTCAACTCCTATCACACATTACAAATAGGCAACCTTCCATACATAAAAATGGTGTGTTGCAGACTTATTCCTTGAAACAAATGAGCTCCTTCCACACTTTAAAAAGAAACATATCCATTCTTCCCATAATTACTTGGAAGTTGCAACCAATGCAGACCGACGCATTTTAAACACACCAATTTCAGTCAGCACACTACATGGCAAGACACAAATAATTAATTAAAAAAATTTATTTATTTCTTCATAAATAGAAAATTAAAATGGCTATATAGATGGTAGGTAGAAGCTGTCTAAAAATTATTAAAAAAAAACAAAATACTCACATTAATAATTAAAAAATATCAATATTTTTTTCATATTTATTTCAATCATATATAATAAAACAAAATTATTAAAATGGGCATTTAGATTGTGGGTAGAAGCTGACTTTGGAAAAAATAAAATACTCGCCCTAATAATTAAAATATATATGTAGAGCTAAGGAGAAGTTGCCTCGACATTACCTTAAAAAACTAAAATACTCACATTATTAATTAAACATTATTAACATTTTCAAACTATATCCATTTCATCGTAAATAATCAGTTAAAATGGGTATCTAGATGGTGAGTAGGATCTCCCTAGATATTAGTGAAGAAAGTAACATACTTGCAATAAGAATTAAATATTATTAATATTTTATATTCATATTTATTCCGTCATAAAAAAAAAATTAAAATGGGTATCTAGATGCTAGGTAGAAGTTACCTACACATTATTGAAAAAATAAAATACTTGCATTAATAATTGAAAATTATTAATATTTTCTATTCATATACATTTCATCATAAATAATAGATTTGAATGGGTAAATAGATATCTAGATGGCGGCTATAAGTTGCCTAAACTTTATTGGTAATTAAGTATTTTTAATTAAATATCAATTTTGTTCAAACATATGATCTAGCAAGACTCATTTTAGTTAAGTTAGATATCCCCACAATTTTTCCAACTATAATTCTTCACTAAATACATATTAGCACCAGTTTTAGTCCAATTTACCAAAAGACTAAAATTATTCAAAAAAAAATTGGTGTTTCAATAACTCCTATACTCATGTAAATAATATTTATCTAAATAGATCTATGAGTATGCTTTTCAAAAATATATATTTTAATAGTTTAATTATTTGGTTGGTTATCACGTAAAAAAATACTAGAATTTATCATTAAAAAATAAAAAATTTATTATATACTACATAAAACATTTCATGTCCAAAGCATATAATTATATTTCTATTTTACATAGATTGTTAAGACAAAAGATGACCTCAAATTGAAATAGTTATAGTTTTACTACATACATTCTAATATTTATTGTAAAATTGTATTTATCGAAATTAGAAAAAATGAATCTATGCTCTAAAGTTTCAAGTTATAAATACACATAAAAATATTCAAAAAAGTATTAGTAAATTTCCATACACTATACTTTTTGTGGTGTTTCTATGGGAATCTGTCTCATGCCTAAAACAACACACTGTTAAAACAATTTTTTGGAGGTAATTTATTTTTTATTAGGATAAAAAGGTTTTGAGGGGACCAGAAACCTCGTACAACAGGTTTTGAAGGAACCTGAAACCCACAGATTTTTCACGGATCCGGAACCAACAAAGGGACGTTGCAGAAAGGAACAACAAAGCTAAACAACAGCAAAGCTACAATCAACGAGACTGTAGAGGCACAACAATTGTCAGCCACACACAAAAGAGAGATTGGAGATAATTTGTCGTCACAACTCATGCTTGCATTTAATATTAAGGAGTCCAAATTAAATTGGATTTCAGTTGTATTCATGAAATCATGCTATAAATTACATACACTATTTATATTTATTGTGAACAGATTGAAGTAACATCTATAAGGACATTGGTTTTGGATTATCTCATTTTTTTAAAAGGTTGGTATGGTAGGCCTCACAAATTTTTCATGCAATCTTTATCTGGCATCCTTTACTTTGATTCATGTAATTTAGGCAGGAAAGAATTTAATCTCAATCATGATGGCTATTTCTTCACTATATATTCTATTTCAATCTTATGTTTAGCATGTAAGGATTTTATTTTTGGAATAATCTTTTGAGTTACTTAGTATTGGAAATATCATTTCCATATGGGTTTCATGAATTTTATATGGACCTTGTGAATTTTGGAGATAGGAATTTTTTACTTAAGGTTTTTCTTTTGATTGGGATGTCCTAAAAATTGGATCTAACAAAATTTGTGCATACCATTATATTCTATAAAGTAAATGACCTTTTGATTTATCATTGTTTATAACATTTTTGGGTTTTTATTTTGGTATGTGGGAATGTTTGTCTCGCGATATTTGAGAACACCCCCTACCAATAGTAGTAAGCACCCAACATGGTGAGAAACACTACCAATTGAAACATTCATTTTCCCATGTTGAAATAAAGTTTTTAACAACAAAAAGTATTAATAGTTACTACAATCATAGTGTGTGTTACATGGATTTGGGAAAAATTAGAGGAGTTGTTAAAAGAGATAAAATGCTTGTAATTGTCTTTATACAATTATTAGATAATAGGAGTCAAGTAGACCCAAGCCCCTTGAACTGAATTTTGTGCTTTCGAAATTTAAAACGAGGATTCCTTCAACATGATTTGTAAATTTTGATTTTGTTGTTTCATAATGTAAGATATATATTTTATTTTTTCTTCCTTTATTGGTTATATCCCTAACAATCCTTCACTTTTATGATTAAATGTAGGATGTAGTACCCCTACCCTAGTCAGCTTTGTAAAACCAGTTTGACCTTGGTTGACTTTTTATGTGGCAATCTTGAATGGTTGAATTACCATGAGGTAATGTTTAGTCAGATATTATGATTATTGTGCATATTTGTTAATGTGCTTTCGCATTGATTCTTATGTAATTTTAAACTATCCTCCTAATTCTTGTTATTAATCTCGAGCTAACATCTTCATTATATATATATATATATATATATATATATATGCTTGTCTGACTCTTGGTTGGAGGAGATTGTAGGTACACTACCGCCTAGGTGTAAGGTTCATCTTCACCTGGATTCGCAGGGTTGAGTATACCTCTTTCATTCTTAGAATTTGGGTTAGGTGGTCGTAAAACCTTCAGTTTACCCTAGTCATACTCAAATGAGCGTTGCTTGTGTTCCATCAGTTTTCTTTTCATTTGGGTTTGTGGGTCGGGTAATTGGTTGGCTAACTTGGTTTGCGTGCTTGGCGTGTGGTAAATGGAGTATTTAGCCCTAAGTATTTATTTTGATTTAATGTGTTCATTTACACATTAGTAATTGAGGAATTAAAATAAATAGGTTTCTTTTATGTGATTAATCATTAATTAAAAAAGATCTTTCTATTTATGTTGGTAGCGAGTTTAATTTAATGGTTAATTTTAAATAACGAATTTATTCAGTTTATGCATTTTAAAAAGGAAAGATTTAAATTTATTCAAAATAGAAATAATTTAGTCTCTTTTGCTTTTTGGAATAGAAAGATTAATTTTAATTATTTAAGAAAATCAATTTTGATTAGAAAAGTGAGTTTTATTCATATTTATTTTATATAGTGTGTAAGATTGATTTTGAGAATTTAATTTAATTAAAAATATTTTACCCTCATTAATATTGTGAAATGCAACTATTAGCTTTATTAATTAAAAATTAAATGAGGGAGAAAATCATTTATTTTAATTAACTAAATTTATAATCTCAATGCATAAACAATTCAACTATGAGATAATTCCATTAATTAATTAATTAAATTAAGTTGCAAGCTGCATGATATTAGAAATATATTATTATTTAAATTTTAGTAGAAAAATAAATTAGATTAATTATATTTATTGTTCCTAGAATTTTAAATAAATAAATAAAAGAATAAATTACAAAAAAATGAATAAAAGAATTAATTGGAATTAAAGTATTGTTTTAATTCTTTATTTAGAAAATTAATTAATTTGCATGAGAAAAGAAAAGAAAGAATAATGATTTTTAATTATTGCATGTTAGCTTATCTTTTGTTATAAAATTAGAAAATTAAATTAAATTACTTTTATTCTAAATTTAGGTTTTTGAGAAAAAGCTATTGAACCTAGAATTTTAGTTTAAATAGGGAATAGGTCTTTATTTTAGATATATAGGAAACAAGTCAGGAATTTAGGTGAAGAAATTTATTGGAAGCTTATTGAAAATATTAGGGCTCTTGTATAGATTTCTTCCAGGAAAGCTATACCAGGTTGGGTGGCTTCTTTGATTTGTTGGTTTTTAAGAAAATAATTCTATTTTTCTCTGAATGGTGTGTGTGTAAATTATTTGTCAGATCCAAAACCCTTTTCTCGTTAATTCAGGTTTTGATTTAAAATTCTTGCTTGATGTTAATTTTCTAGTTAATGGGAGTAATTTGATTTTGAGAAAATTAGGGAAATTATTATGAAAAAAATTATTCTCTCTTGTTGATTTGTTCTGATAGTCCTTTAAATAAATCTCTGTGAAATTAGTTGATTTTTTTAGAAATAAATTTAATGGTGAGATAAATTTATTGGTTTATCTAGTTTAAAGAAAAAGTAATTGGAATAAAATTTTGTGAATAAATTTTATTGAGTTGGGAATTTTATTTCTATGTAAATTTTGTCAAAGGGGTTTTAATGAATTTGGAAATTATTTACATGTTTTAAAAAATAATAATAATAATAATTAAAAAATCATAATTTAAAAAAAATAAAATAAATAAATAATAATAATAAAAATAATATATTATAACATATTAAATTTAAAGTGGGTTTTAAAATGTTTAATTGTTTTATTAAATATTAATTAATATATTTGATTATTATATGTTAATTATTAATTATTAATTAATATATATTTTATATATATATATATATATATATATTAATACTTAATTCGTTAATATTGTGTATTATTAAATTATTAATTGTTTATATTTTTGGGGATAAATAAATATATAATAATTAATATTTAATTTTGGTATTTGTTTTATTGAGTAAGTATCTTTTTGGGAAAAAGATAAAATATTATTTTATTTGGAAAATTGATGAAATGAAATATATTTATTAAATTGATAATTTTTAGATAATATATTATACGATATGCTATTGGAATTATTGGAAATTTAATAATGTATCGTTTGGAAAATTGGTAAGTTAATGAGATTTTCATTTAGTAAAATAAATGGTTAGTTTATATTTTTCCTCTGTATTGAGACATAGACAAATGGACTATTGCAATTGTGGTATTGTATTCTCCTCGTTATGGTGATTTTTCTGTTAATGTATTTTGAAAACTCGATCGACTTTTATTGTTTAAACCAATAGGAAAGAAGATTGCCCTTTTTTGGTTATTGCCTATGCAAGTTTAATTTTTGTATTCTCTTTTGCTTAAAGTAATGGCAAGGCCTTGATATGTTTGTTTGGACCCTGTCGTTTGGTTGATTTGGGGTACCTATTTATGTCTTTGGTTTCTAGTTTGGTTGTTGCCTTGTGATGGTGTTTTAACTAGTCTTGTCCTTTATGCGGGTGTCAAGTGGTGATTTGTGGTTGGCCATAGCAGGTCAGGTCTCTAGTTAGAGTATTGTCAGGCAATGGACCTTGTATTAGCTTTTGATATGTTCAGTTGGATCCATTTCTTTGTAGGGATCATTTATGTAATTATTGACCGATGTGGTCGGTTGTTTGTTGGTATGATTCACCTTGATGGTAGGAATGTAAATGATATGAAACTTATGTACCCTTTACTTATTTACTTATCAGAGGGGTCTTGTAGTTGAGCAGACCCGGAGATGTAGCCCTCTAGGGGTGAACTCCAAGATCATTTTGGTGTTATGTGTTGCTTTTGTTCTTATGTTTCATTTTTTAGTGTTAGCATGTATGGATGGCATTTTGATAGAATGTGTAAGTGGATTAGATGAAATTAATCGTAATGCATGTTTTCAGTCGTCTCTTTATGCAGTAATGTGGATCATGAAAGAGTGTAGTTGATTTGCAGAATGTATTCTATAATTGTTAAGGAAATTAAGTATGCATGGAAAGATCTCATTAGTTTATGATGAAATTCAAGTGTGTTATTAAATTGGATGCATGACTAAAATTTTAATGGAAAGTATGGACGAAGGGTATGAATAAACATTAATGGATGAACTTTATCTTGTGATCTAAATTTTGTCTTACTAAAAGAAATTATCCTTGTTTAAGAATTATCTCGTTATTAAGACAGCCGACTTATTGGATTAATTAGCATGAGTTACATTAATTATGTAATTAAGTAATCACGTTGGGAAACTCTTTAGGTGTTAGTTGATGTCTTTTGTTGTGTAATATGTACTTTGATATCTTATTGTATCTTTATGTTGTGTCTTATTTTGAAAAAAAAAATTATTGCACTCCATTTGTGTGTTTTAGCTTTATCCCTTCGGGGTTTCCTAGTGGGGCATTACATAGGAGGTGGTGCAAAAATTAAAATCAAATTGAGGACTCCTAACAAATAATAAGAGTTCTACTCTTGTGTGGACTTGATGGACACTGTGATGAATGAACCCACCCACAATGAACATGGTCCACATGATGATAAGTTTAACAAATTTCTTGATGAGATCACCAAGGTAAAATTGTGCTCTTGGTTTTCATGTTTTCATTGTTTAGGATCATTGAAGATTTTGATTTGTGAAATAAATACGTTTTGAGATGAAGTGAATCTTGGTACAATGTATTTCAATAGGTAGATTTTTTCTTTGAGAAGGTGTTTGGTCAATGAGTATTAAACTTGTAGCATCATAAATTTTACACCCTTAATTAGGGTTGTACAATTTCACACTTATGTTAGCACCCGCCTCAGTGTGTTGCTTTTGCATTTTAAAAAATCCTTTAAACATTTAATTAATTAATTTAATTTAATTTAAAGTCATCTCTCATCATTGCACACATTATAAAACTAGGCCCTTAACCCTAAGTGTGCCACTTTTTATTTTATCTTCTTTAATTAATTAATTAATCCTAATAAAGTTCTATTTTGACCTTCAAGGTTTAATTCTACATATCTAAACACCTTGGATTGACGCACCGAGCTATATTTGACTTTGTAATCATGATACCTTGCATCCCTAGAAATTTGGATAAAAGTTGACCAGAGTAGAATGGTATCATCCTAGTCCCAACTTTTTCTCCTCAAATTTTGGGAACTTAATTTGGCTATATTATAATGTCTAATTCCCACTTTGCATAAAATTAAATCAATTCTAGGTCGACCTGTGATAAAAAAATGATGTTAGGGTTGTTGGATATTGCTGCTACTAGGATATGTTGTTGTCATTGATGTCAACATATTCTTGTGTTTTGGTGCTAGAAAGAGTTGTTTTGGTGATTTGGTGTTTGCAGTGAAGTGATCTAGTTGGTTTATCTATTTTCTATGATGAATCAACTAGATATACTTCATTATTTATTGATTTCATGATGCTATAAGGTGTCTTTATTGAATTGTGGATTCCAATATGGAGATTGGTTTTTAGTGTTACAGTGTTCTGCCATTTTATCCGTTGTGCTCCAGTATGATCATATCTTTGGTTGCGGATTTGGGAGAGTGTTTGGGATGTTCCTGTTTATCTTCATTTCAGATAGTTAATGATTTGGTGCTTCATAAGTTATCTTTCTTGTTCAAGTTGCTATTGTTGAGTGTTTTTGAGTGATAGAGTGTTGATTGATGAAGATTTGATTAAGTGGTGTTGGTGCAGCTATTGTGGATGGTTCTAACATTCTTGTTGGTGTTTCATGATCATGTACTATTTTTTGATAATCTGCATTTATCATTATGTGTGGTATTGAAGATCTTATGGGTCCGGTGATATTCTTCATGTTATGCAATATTTTGATGGTGTAGCATGTTGCAGTTGATCTTGGTGAGATTTCTGGTGGGGTTGCATGTTCAAGGATTTCATACAAGTCCATTCTATGTTGTCTATGTAATTGTATTGGTCTAATGATTGAATTATGTATCATGTGATGTAATTTTGTAATTATGTGTTAAGGGTTTAGCCTACCTTGTAGTCAAGGTTGATGATTTGTATAAATAGGTGGTATATTCATTTAATTTGGGTATGGTGGTTGTGTTTGAATTATCAAAGAGTTGTGTATGTGAGAATAAGTGAATTCATCTTTCGGCATGGTGTATTGAGCAGAGAATGTTGTAGGGAAGACAAATGAGCTTAACCGAAACTATCATCAGGCATTAGAAGATACTATTCTTTCAGTTCATCTTAACCAGATTGTAGTCTGAATATCATTGTAAGGTAGTGAAGCTTCCCTGAGGGTTGTAGCCTTTCAGGTTATCATATTTTGAGAAATGAGCTCTAGGAAGTGTGCCTAAATGCATGTGCATTCCCCATTGTAATATTTACACATGCTACTACAGAGTATCATCTTATTGTGGGTAGGTTCCCACTGTGCTTTTTCTCTTAACCGGGTTTTCCATGTCAAAACTTGGTATTATGTTTGTTGTTGTATTTATCTTTATTCTTGTTGCAGTTGATTACATTTGAAATTGTTCTTAAATTGTTTAATCTAGTGAAAATTGATTCACCCCCCCTCTCAGTTTTCCTTCATTGTTGTTTCCAACAAGAGGTATTAGAGCTAGATCCTTCAGAAGAAGCTTGACTTCTTAACGCGATCCAGGATGACAACCTATGTGTTCAAGAAGTATATTATGAGATTTGATGGAAATAATTACACTGTATGGAAGGACTGGATGGAATTTTACTTGAAGTGTCCTGGAAATGATTATTGGACGATTACAAAGAATGTCTACAATATTCCTCAGAATGGTCTGGTTATTGCTGATGAGATGAAGGATGTTGAACATAACATAAGAGCTAAGGAAGCATTACTGCGTACCTTGACCGATTCAGAGATGACTAATGTGATGGGATTGCAGATTGAACATGAGATCTAGAAAAAGTTAGAGATCTTGTATGAAGGAGGTGCACAAGTTAAAGTTGCTAAGTTGTAGAGTTTGAAAGGAAAGTGTGAGACATTGAAGATGGGAAAAGATGATAATATATCATCCTTTATGGCTAAAGTGAATGAACTTGTCATGAACATCAAATGTGTCGGTGGAATTCTTGAAGAAGATGAGATTGTTGCTAAGGTGTTGAAATCCTTGCCTCCTACCTACAAGCCTAAAGTAGCTGGTATTGATGAGATCAAAGGTGTGATTATTGTGACAAGAGACATGTTGGTTGGAAAGCTTGCTGCATTTGAGTCGAGTGAATTTGGATAATCACATGGTTAATATGAGACTACATTTAAGCCCTTTGTATTCAGTAAGAAGAAGTACATGGTTCGGGAGAGAGTTCATCTAGGGTTTCTAGATATGAGAGAGAGATGAGAGAGATGGAAGAACATGAAAGGGAGTTGGATGAGATGGTAAGTATGATGGAAAGTTACCTTTGAAATGTTTATCATATAATAAGATAGGACATTTTGCTTCTAGGTGTCCTGAGAGAATGTCTAGATAAGTTAAACATGATAAATATGATAGAACTAATAAGAGTGATAGATATGAGAAGCATGATATGTATGATAAACCCTATAAGCCTAACTAGAAGTTCAGATATAAGAAGAGATGTTATTATGCTACTAATGAAGGTGTAACAGATGAAGAGTCTGAGAATGGGAATTTAGAAGAAGAATTTGTATTTATTGCTATCAAGGAAGATGATCTAGTAACAATGAATTCTACAAGCTGCATTGTTGAGGAGAAAGCTTTGGCTAGTAAGATTGAAGAGAAAGATGAATGGGTAATTGACTATGGTTATTCACATCACATGACAGGTGATAAAACAAAATTTGTGATTATGGAGAGGTATAATGGTGGTATAATGACATTTGGAGATGATATAGCTTGTGTGATTCATGGTAGAGGTTGTATTTCTTTTAATGGTAAGCATAATACTAATGATGTCTTATGTGTTGAATGTCTGAAGCATAATATTTTAAGTGTCAGATAGATGAAAGTTGGTTGTGGAATAGAAGGACATGTCATGTTAATTTTGACTACATGATAAGGATAAGTTCTACTCAAGTTGTTAGAGATTTTCTTAAAATTGTGAAACCTTCTAATCTGATGTGTAAAGAATTTCAGTTGGGAAAGCAAAAAAGAACTTCATTCAAAAGTAAGTTGTATACATCTAATGGTTTATTAAATCTTGTGCATACTAATTTATGTGGTCCTACAAGAGTGAGAAGCATGTAGGGTAACAAATATTTAATGTTGTTGATTGATGGCTACTCTAGAATGATGTGGGTTACCTTTCTAAGGGAGAAATCAAAAACACTGGAGAGATTCAAGATATTCAAAGCTAAGATGGAGACTGAGACAGGGTTGAAGCTTAAGTGTCTGAGATCTGACAGAGGAGGAGAATTCACATCTAGTGAGTTTGATACATTTTGTGAGGAATGGAATCAAAAGACAGTTATCTTCTCCTAGAACCCCTCAGCAGAATGGAGTTGTTGAAAGAAAGAACATAACCATTTTGGATGCTGCTAGGACTATGTTAATTGAAGGAAATGTTGTGCAAACCTTTTGGAGAGAAGTTGTTAGCACTGTTGTTTATACATTCAAATGGGTGCATATAAAAGGTGATTCTGGTAAGACTGCTTGTGATTTATGGTTTGGTCATGTTCCTATAGTGAAATATTTTAGATTTTTTGGAAGAAAATATTATATCAAAAAAGATGAGGATATAGGAAATTTTGATGCAAGATGTGATGAAGTAATATGATAGTTCTTATACTTAATATAAGTATAGATCCATTAGCCAGCAAGATGAGAGCGGGGGGGGGTGAATCATACAAACTTACATCCATAAAAACATCAGATTCAACCTTGGTAACATATATATCAGTCATATAACCAAAATTTGTCAAACATGCAAACTCAAAAGCATATGAACAATATAAACCTCATAACACCAGATTTAACGTGGAAACCCAAATAGGGAAAAACCACTGTGGGATTTTGGACCCACTAAGAAATATACTCTTCTAGAGTATGCTCGGTTAAAAGCAAATCCTGTTAAAGATTACAAACACAGTGCTAGATGTGACCCGGTTAAGGGATTCCCTCAAATCTGTTAGGATCTTCACTTTGTTAGAAGTGACCTTGTCAAAAGATTTCAAACACTCAAATAGAATGTCACCTTGTTAGAGGATTTACATATAAGACTGTTAAGTCCACTCGGTTAAGAGATTTCCTGTCACTTTCACAAAATAACAGTAATACAATCTATCTACAACTTCACATCTAAAATGCTAAAGCAGATTCCTATTTGTTCAATACAATCTAGACATAGAACTAATCTTGTCTATCTGCTGGGTATCAATACTTTGTTATTCTAATAGGTCTTCAAGCTTCTGTGCTCGGTAATCACTATGTAGCATCCTTGTACATACACTTGCCCGCATACATTGTTTATCAATAGTTTCCTATTTATAAACAATCTTCTAACCACTTAATCTCCTTGATCACATTTCCCATGATCAATCATAGCCATCAGATCTTCAATCTTGTCCAGGTTCATTGTATCTTTCGATCTGAAAATGTTTTACCCCACCTTGGAACTTGCACATTCACCTTGGAACTTGTATTAGGGTAATGCAGTTCAATCTGAGCTGTAGATCTTCTTGCTGACTTTCCATTGCCTTAGATTTGTTTAACAAACTTCTTCCACGGCTTGCCAATCATTGATCCGCTCCAGCTCATCAGCTTCTTTCATTAAATATCACATGTAAATATTTAATGCATTCTGTTATAGCTCGGTTACAACTCAGTGAATACTAAACTTCACTCGGTAGATATTTTGTCTTCATTAACCGACTGCAATAACTTTAGGGTTTCCTAGACTAGGTTCCTTAGGGTTTACCGACTAGGTTCTTTGCTTGATAACATAGTATATAGTATTAACCTTTACATTTTACAACAAATGTATGATGTTAAAACAATCTAAAACATCAAGATCTCATCATTGTCTGACTCGATAGAGTTGCCCATTGAATAATTTATCCCCTTATTCATCATATTCTTTCCTGTGTCTTTAACGACTCCTTTATAATCTTCATATCATATTTCTCAAGATATAGAAACATCATACTGAATTAGAAAATCAATTTCTTGACATCAATGACAAAATAATAATATCAAGATAGTAAAACATCTTTAATCAGTTATGTCCATAATCATCAACAAGCTTCTCAATATCCTTATAATGAAATATTGCCAACAATCTCCCCCTTTGGCATTGATGGCAAAACCAATTGATTGGATCTTTAAAAAAAAATTCAGATTGTTGTGATTCTAAAATGCTGAAATGCTCTCCCCCATTCATTAGACTTCTCTTCTATTTTTTTTTCTCAATCTTCTCAGGTCTTCTCCCCTTTTGTAGGTCTTCTCCTCCTTAGGTCTTCTCCCCCTTAGGTAGGTCTTCTCCCCCTTTGACAACAATGCCAAAAAGAAAAAGAACTAAAACATAATTTCTTTCTATAAGAAGTTATTGCCTACCGTTGTGTATCAACTGAGTCTCGGTCAGACCATTTGTCTTCAATTCCTATTCCCTGTATCATTCTTTGTATTATCCCAGTATTAATTCCAATACACTTTCAGAAAAACATTCTAAAGTGTATCAATCCAGCATCAGCTTCCCAAAAGATATTCAATAGAGTCATCGAAGTGATGCTTTCACCGAACTCGGTCAGTGAGTAAAAGATAGGAGTAGGACCCCTAACTTACTTCTGAGATATTCAAAAGTGTCCTTTGGTAGTGGCTTGGTGAAGATATCAGCTATCTGCTCCTTTGTGTTAACATATTCCAATACCACTTTCTTCTCTTGAGCTTCTTCTCTAAGATAATGATATTTGATAGATATGTGCTTTGTCTTAGAGTGCATAATAGGGATTTTTGAAATATTAATGGCACTAGTATTGTCACAGAATATAGTTACTGGCTCGATAAATTTCTCATTTATACCTTCCAATAGTTGTTTGATCCATGCAATGTTGGTACAATTCAATGCTACTGCAACATATTCAGCTTCAGCTATTGACTGAGAAACACATCCTTGTTTCTTGCTAGGCCAACTTACCAGTCTTTCTCCTAAGAAGAAAGCTCCTCCACTTGTGCTTTTTCTGTCATCAATGTTGCCTACCCAATTAGCATCAGTATAAACTTTTAAATCAAAATCATTTCCTTTCTGATATACTAAGCCATAATCTTCAATGCCTTTCAAGTATCTGAAAATTCTTTTGATTGCAATCATGTGGATTTCCTTAGGATCTGCAAAGAATCTTGCAACAATACCTACTGCATGTGCTATATCTGGCCTACTGTGAACAACATATTGCAACTTTCCAATCATAGATCGGTAAAGTGTCTCATCAACAGATGCAGATTCATCATTCTTTGATAGTTTACAGTTGGTAGTCATAGGAGTACTTACTAGTTTTGAATCCTCCATTCCAAATTTCTTCAAGATTTATTTTATGTACTTGGATTGAGTAATGAAAATCTCATTTTTCATTTGCAGTATCTGTAAGCCTATAAAATACTTTATCTTACTGATTAATGACATCTCAAATTCTTTGCTCATTTCATTTCCAAAGTTCTTGCATAAAGAGTCATTTCCATAAAATATAATATCATCAACAAATATGGCTGAGATTAGTATTCCATTTTCATCATTCTCCATGTACATGTTGTTGTTCTCACTTGTCCTTATAAAAGCAATCTTAATCAAATAAGAGTGCAATCTCTCATACCATGCTCTAGGTGCTTGTTTCAAACCATATAAAGCTTTGTTCAATTTACATACCTGATCTTTATCATTGTCATCAACAAATCCTTTAGGTTGTTCAATGAAAACTTTTTCTTCTAATATTCCATTCAGAAATGCAAATTTGACATCCATTTGATATACCTTGAAGTTTTTGAAAGCAGCATATGCCAACAATGTTCTAACTCCTTCAAGTCTAGCAACAGGTGCAAAAGTCTCACCATAATCAATTCCTTCTTCTTGGGCATAACCTTTGCAAACTAATCTTGTTTTGTTCCGAATGACCTCACCTTTTTCATTTAGCTTGTTTCTGAAGATCCACTTTGTACCGATTACATTTTTGTCCTTTGGTCTTGGGACTAGTGTCCATGTGTCATTCTTCTTGTTTTGATCAATCTCTTCAGTCATAGAATTTATCCAATCTTCACTGTTAAATGCCTCTTTCACAATTCTCGGTTCAAATTTAGATATCAAACATGTGTTCTGTCTCAGTTTGTTCCTTGTCATCACTGGATCATCCTTATCTCCTATAATTTGACTTGGTGCATGGTGTCTTCTGACATACTTGGCTAATATAGGCTTGGTAGGTTTTGTATGATCTTCTTCAACACTCAGTAACTGGATATTTTCTACATTTTCTTCAACAGTTATCTCGGTAGGACTTCTCGGTTGCACATAGACAAATTCATCATAGTATTCCAGTTCTATGGAATTCCCTTCATCAGTTCTTTCTGCAAATTCATCAATTTTCACATTTGCACTTTCTACTATTTTGTTAGATGATTTGATTAGAAATTTAAATGCTTTGCTTCTAGAAGAATATCCTAGAAATGTTCCTTCTTCACTTTTCTGATCAAACTTTCCATTTCTATCATCTTTATGAACATAGCATTTACTTCCAAAGATCTTAAAATAACTTACATTAGGTTTCTTGCCATACTAGATTTCATAAGGTGTCTTTAAAGTACCTTTCTTCAATTGAACTCAGTTCAAGGTGTAAACGGCTGTGCTTATTGCTTCTCTCCAAAATGTTTGTGGAACCTTCTTCTCAATCATCAGTGTTCTAGCACAATCCACAATAGATTTGTTTCTTCTTTCAGCTATTCCATTCTGTTGTGGAGTTCTCAGTGCAGAGACTTGTCTTTTAATACCATGATCATTGCAAAATAGGTTGAACTCATCAGATGTGAACTCTCCTCCTCTATCTGATCTAAGACATTTTAGTTGTCTTCCTGTTTCATTTTCAACTCTATCCTTGTACCACTTAAACATTTGAAAAGCTTCTGATTTTTCTTTTAAAAACATTACTGACATCATCCTTGAATAGTCATCCACATATAATATGAAATACTTATCACCATAATAACTTTGAACTTTCATAGGACCACAAAGATCAGTATGCACAAGATCTAAAATTACCTTAGAAGTGTAGGACTTACTTGTAAAGCTTGATCTTATCATTTTACCCATCTGGCATCCTCGACACATAGCATTCTCAGGTTTTTCAAGACTCGGTAGACCTCTTACTCTGTGCTTCTTACTTATCTTGATCAGATTATCAAAATTAACATGACAAAACCTTTTATGCCATAACCAGGTATTATCAATCTTTGCATGCAAACACTTATTGTGAGTTGAGTCAAGGTGAAATGTATTACCTTTTGTTTGTGTCCCGGTAGCAGCTAACTTTCCATTCTTGTCATGAACTTTGACAATTCCTTTCTGAAATTCTATTCGGTAACCTATGTTGTTTAGTTGTGCTACACTCAACAAATTATATTTCAAACCTTCAACCCAATAAACATCATTGCATCTTGCTTTATCAAGAAGTGTTATGGATCATTTACCTCTTACCGGACATGGCGCATCATTACCAAATCTAACATAGCCTCCATCATAATCTTCTAACATAACAAACTTGTGTTTATCTCCTGTCATATGATGTGAGCATCCATTATCTATAATCCAAGAATCATTAGTGTTTATGTGAGATATTAAGGCTTTTTCTTCATACCTTTCTTCATCTGATCCATCCTTGATAGCCACATAAACAACTTCTTTTGTGTCAGTCTCATCTGATTTATCATCTTCATATTCCTCATTAGCAATTAAGCATGTCTTTCTATCTCTTCTTCTGAAGTCTCGGTGTCCTCTGTAATGATTATCTTTCTATCTGTCATCTCAATAATCTCTCTTTTCAGTAAAATCTTTGTCAGGACAGTTAGAAGCCATATGTCCAATCTTATCACAATTGAAACATTTCAAAGGTAGTTTTCCTTTATACTTACCTTTGCCTCTCGATAACCTTTTGGCCAATAGTGCTTCAAACTCTTCTTGCTTTCTGATTTCTTCATACAGTTTGTGTACCTCCTCCATGTTCTTTCGAAATCTTTCACTTGCTCCACTGTGATCTCCTTCAGAGTACTTATACTTTCTTTCATTATAATCATTAGATTCATTCAGATGAAAAGAACTAAATGTAGATTCAACTTTATTTACCAATGACCCACTATTATCAAAATTACTCAAATGCATGTAGCTTACCAATAGTAGCATCCAAGGAAACTGGCATATTAGGTACATACCTCAATTCATTGATTGTAGAGACCCGGATTGCATAGGCAAGTAAAAGGGTTCTTAACAACTTACTTGTCACATCCTTTTCTTCAATAGTTCCTCCTGCTCCTTTGATTTGATTTACAATCTCCTTTATTCTTGTACTATACTGGGTTATGTTCTCACCTTCATTCATCCTCATAGATTCAAGTTGTCCTCTTAAACTATCAACTTTTGCTCTTTGAACATGTTCATCTCCTCCATATATAGATATGAGCTTAGTCCACATTGCCTTTGCATCATTGCAGCCTTCTAAATCATTAAACTTAGAATCGATCAATGCAGATGTTATTTCAATCATTGCTTGAATATGTTCTTGCTTCACCTTTATCTCTTCCATAGTCAATAAATAGGTGCTCAGTGCAACAAAATCATTCTCCAAATAGTATATAGCATATTCTCCAACTCCTAATAGATGTAGCTTCATCCTTTTCTGCCATGTAGAGAAATTTGACTTATTCAACTTAGGTGCATCCCTCTTATACATCTTTGGATCTTTAACTCAAGTGCCTTTAAACTTTCCTTTCGGAGTCCAAAGCTCTGATACCAATTGATACTTCTGATACTTAATATAAGTACAGATCCAATAGCCAGCAAGATGAGAGGGGGGGGTGAATCATACAAACTTAAACATCCATAAAAACATCAGATTCAACCTCGGTAACATATATATCAGTCATATAACCAAAAACTGTCAAACATGCAAACTCAAAAGCATATGAACAATATAAACCTCATAACACTAGATTTGACATGGAAACCCAAATAGGGAAAAACCACTGTGGGATTTCAGACCCACTAAGAAATATACTCTTCTAGAGTATGCTTGGTTAAAAGCAAATCCTGTTAAAGATTACAAACACATTGCTAGATGTGACCTGATTAAGGGATTTCCCTCAAATCTATTAGGATCTTCACTTTGTTAGAAGTGACCTTGTCAAAGGATTTCAAACACTCAATCAGAATGTCACCTTGTTAGAGGATTTACATATAAGATTGTTAAGTCCACTCGGTTAAGAGATTTCCTGTCACTTTCACAAAATAATAGTAATACAATCTATTTGCAACTTCACATCTAAAATGCTAAAGCAGATTCCTATTTGTTCAATACAATCTAGACATAGAACTAATCTTGTCTATCTGTTGGGCATCAATACTCTATTATTCTAACAGGTCTTCAAGCTTTTGTGCTTGGTAATAACTATGTAGCATCCTTATGCATACACTTGCCCGCATACATTGTTTATCAACAGTTTCCTATTTATAAACAATCTTCTAACCACTTAATCTCCTTGATCACATTTCCCATGATCAATCATAGCCATTAGATCTTCAATCTTGTCCAGGTTCATTGTATGTTTCGATCTGAAAATGTTTTACCCTACCTTGGAACTTGCACATTCACCTTGGAACTTGTGTTAGGGTAATGTGGTTCAATCTGAGCTGTAGATCTTCTTGCCAACTTTCCATTGCCTTAGATTCGTTTAACAAACTTCTTCCACGGCTTGCCAATCATTGATCCGCTCCAGCTCATCAGCTTCTTTCATTAAATATCACATGTAAATATTTAATGCATTTTGTTATAGCTCGGTTACAACTTAGTGAATACTAAACTTCACTCGGTAAACATTTTGTCTTCATTAACCGACTACGATAACCTTAGGGTTTACCGACTAGGTTCCTTAGGGTTTACCAACTAGGTTCTTTGCTTCTTAACATAGTATAGTATTAACCTTTATATTTTACAACATATGTATGATGTTAAAACAATCTAAAACATCAAGATCTCATCATTGTTTGACTTGGTAGAGTTGCCCATTGAATAACTTATCCCCTTATTCATCATATTCTTTCCTGCGTCTTTACCGACTCCTTTATAATCTTCATATCATATTTCTCAAGATATGGCAACATCATACTGAATTAGAAAATCAATTTCTTGACATCAATGACAAAATAATAATATCAAGATAGTAAAATATCTTTAATCAGTTATGTCCATAATCATCAACAACCTTCTCAATATCCTTATAATGTAATATTGCCAACAGAATATTCTTGGGCTATTCTACTAAGAGCAAGGCCTACCAATGTTACTATAAGAGATTGAAGAAGATAGTGGAAAGTACAAATGTGAAGGTTGATGAATGTCATGGAAAGTAGATCAATGCATGCAAATATTAATTTCATGATCAAGATGTTGTTTCAAAGCCTATGCAGATTGAGATCTTAAAGAAAAATGCTCATGTAGAGACAGTTAATGTAAATATTGTTGTTGCCGGTGAAGAAGTTCAAGAGCCTAAGAATCAGAACAGTCAAATTACTCCGAGGTATGTAAAATTGAATCATTCAGAAAATCAGATTATTGGTGATAAAAATTAAGGTGTGATGACTACGAGAAGACTTCCTGTTGAAGAGATGTGATTATATAGATAGTTGCAAGTATAAGGTCGTTTAAATGTTTTAATTACTCTTTTATCTTCATAAACAAGTACACATTATATGTTCACATATCGCCATGGGATTAACTGCACTTTTTATGAAAATAAAAAAGGTAAGGAGATCCCCCTTTTTCATTCTGTAGAAGGACAAGAAGTGAAAAATAAGCATAATAATAAGCAATTTAAATTCATCAGATGATAGGAATATTGACAATAATAAGAAAAATATTTAAAATAAGTGTAATAATAAGCAAAATAAAATGAAATAATAGAGTGTACAGAAACAAAACGAAGGTTTAAAAGCTTAGAAGAAAAATTTTGGGTGCAGGATTATACAACAGACATCTAGCAAGAGGGCTACCTAAAGGGCTTAGAGAGTTATCCTAAAGCTAAGGTGGCCCTTATTCTCCTCTGGCATGCCCTTCCTCTATAGATTTAGAGTTTCTTTTGCTTCCTAAAGCCACCCTACCTCATAAAGAATAGAGGAAGAAAAAAATTTAGGAATTATTTTAAATATAATAACAACTGGTTTCTTTTTTGGTTTCCTTTGATTCCATTTCTAAGGTTTCATAATTACCATATTCAAGCAAATAAATTCTTTACTTATTGAGCAAATCATCCTAGGATGATGTAAGGTTTTAACTTAGAACATTTTTTATGCAACAGTATCATTTGTGTGGTTGTGTAAGATAGTTAATGTTACCAATCTTATAAATTAGCACTTGTATCAAAATAAGGTGCAATGGTTATATCATTTGTAATTTATGTAAGTTGTTTTAGAGGTGTAGAGTTGAATTCATAATTACTTTATTAAAAAGTTGGCAGGATATCATAAGTGTGTATTAATCATTAATAATCATTTAGAAGTCTTGATAGAATATTAGATAATATGTCTTGACATGAGCGCCACTACTTACAACCTCAACATTCACCTGTGAAGCATTAGGTGATCATCTAGAGTAGACACATCAAACCCTAATAGTGATCATCATTCAATGAAAGAGACCCAACACTATCCTTATGTTTTAAATTTCTCCTGCCTTATCATATCCTTCATTTTTAACTTTTGTATAGAGTTGAAACATTTTTATTTATCATCAACTTTTTATATTTTTTCATATAAAATTGATTTGTTGATTTTATGGTCGATTACCTCTAGTATGTGATTGAAAATGCCTCTTAATCTAAATAGAATTGCTCAAGATAAATGTATTATCAAATCAGATGTTGTACATGGAAGGAGAGTTTGACAAAGTTAGTCACATAAGAAACAACAAAGCTTTGTATAGTGATGTAATGAAAAGAGAAACAATTTAATAAGCTTAAAAGACAAACATACTATTTATCAAGGTAGTTGGAAAGATCATTATTAGTATCCAAATTTATAATAGTTCTTATAATTATATGCAAGTGAAGACATATGATATTGATTATCCATCTTGATAAGAGGAGAACTAATCAATTCCATAACTATTTGTTGAGTACATTTTAAAATAGTAATTATGACTAACCCTAGAGTGCAGCCCCTCAAGGCAAAATGTTGGCAACCTAAGATGTCTAAGACAAGTTCACTCCACATTCTCTTTTAAGATTAACTTACACTAAATATTTCTTGGTTTAACAATGGAAAAAGTTCAGGTACTACAACTATCAACAGGGAGAAGATAATTACTTCTATCAAATTCAAATTTCACATTATAATATTTCAATCCAAGGTATTTTCCCTCCAAATATAATAAAACATTGTTTGTCATCTTTAGTCTTTAATAACTTGCATTTAACTTAATTCTATAGTGTGCCCTTTAACACTTAGTGTGGCATTTAAAATAGTCTGTGCACAAATGAACTAGCAATCTAGTATACGGTTTCTATTTCAACATTGCTAGCTTTGGGATCCACTATTGATAAGATTGAAATATTATGTTTCTCTCTCAATCCCTATAATTACCTATATTTAAGGCATTCCATTCACACTTATGTCTGGAATTTCAAACAGTTTAAAACCAATAAAAAACTTGTATGATTGCTTATTTGATCAGTGCCCTTAAATTATTTCAATACTGATGGAATGAACTGGTAAGTCCTCAACTCCCTGTATTAATCTTAATTTTATTAATCATACATCATTTACACATTGTGCTTGGTGTTGAAAATACATTACACCAAATAAAACCTCTGTAGAGAGCCCAAATTGCTCATTTACCACTAAAATTATTTGAATTATATAATAACAATTTCATTTTGTGGTTTGACATTGTGGGCTTTGGACTCTAGAGCTAATATTATATTGTAAGAATCAAAATACTCCTAATTTTGTTATTGAAATTCATTTTATGGGATACTATTGAAAACAAGGTACCACACCAAGTAAAGCCCATGTGAACTGTCAAATTGATTTCTCAATATCAAGTCTAATGTGTATGATCAAGGGGCTCAATTTCCTCATCTCTTAACCGAGGGAACGAAAAGATGAACAATGATTTTATTCATTTGGTCTTAATTAGGAGTTTTTGAATTAATCTTTTCCATAAGTTTCCTAGTTTTGTCCTTTGAACTGATTGTCATACTTTTCTTTCTTTAATAGGTGTTGGGATTCTATCAACACCATATGCACTCTTCAATGGAGGTTGGATGGGAATCAACGTTCTTTTTCTTTTTGCATTGATTTGTTGCTACACTAGTATTCTTCTTAAGCATTGCATGTATGTGTATACACAAATTCATAGCTATCCAGACATAGCATAGACAACTTTTGGGCATACTGGAAGAATCATCGTATCCATACTACTATAATTGGAACTTTGTTCTTTTTCTATGGATTTTCAGATAGCAGAGGGGGATAATTTGGCCCAACTGCTCCCCAAAATGGCTATGAGAATAGCAAGAAAAAGCTTAAATGCACATCAATCATTTGTTCTCCTTGTAGCTCTAGTTATTTTACCTACAATATGGTTACACAATCTGAGTCTGCTATCATATATCTCAGCAGGTGGTGGTGTTGCATCTGTTGTTGTGGTTCTAGCAGTAGCTTGGGTTGGCATGTTTGATGGAGTTGGATTTCACCATCATGGTGATTTGTGGTATCTGACTGGATTGCCTAATGCTATTGGTTTATATGGATTGTGTTATTCAGGCCATGTTGTTTTTCACAACATGTACTCCACAATGAAAGATCGTCAATAGTTTTCCTCAGTAAGCTTAACCTTTTGATTACTTAGGATCTGCTTAATTGAATATTTTTTCAGGTATCACAATAAAACTAATAATGTTCCAATTTTAACATAAAGTAGTTCTAATAGATTTTTTATATGTGACTGGTGCTGATTTTGTGCTTCATAGTCTACACATTTTTGTATGGGACCATTGCAGTTTTGGGGTATCTAATGTTTGGAAATGAGTTGTTATGGCAAGGGTTTCTAGGTCTAAGATTATACTTATTCATATAATCTTGGTTGTGGGCATCATAACAGTAGTTGTAGGAACCTACTCTTCTGTGAAGAATATTGTAGATAGTATATGATTATCTTAGGTATCTTATTGCAGAGAACATGTTAGTGTTGACAATTGAGGCATCTTATTTCCTCTGACACTATATTATTTATTTGGCGATGGTATTTGTATCAAGAAGTAAATGAGGGATCATTGATTGTGTACTCAGAGGACTTGACATAATTTGTGTTGGCATCTTCGCCATAAAGAGGAGGTTGATTTCATGTATTTATCTAATTTTTTTTCTTTGGATTCATTTCTTTTATTTGTATTTTCAATTGATCAATATAATTTTATTGGTAAAATATTGACCTAAAAAGATTTGTCACTAATTAAAAAATTAGTGATAATAAGCATCCATTAAAAATTATCTAGAAAATTTGCACTAGACTAATTTGATGAAATGATGGAAATATTATATTCATGTGGATGTTATTGCAAATTGTAAAATGTCACTTAATAAAAAATAGTAACAAGGAAAACGATAGAAAGATATTATTTATTTTTTATACATAATTTGGATTTACATTAAAATTTGATAATCGATATAAAAATGTTTATTTTGGTTTCCCAATAATCTCAACGACATGCTTACCCTACATCAAAATTGACAAAAAAAAAAAAAGGCATTAATATCATATAAAAAAATTTTAAAAAAACTATACCAAAATTAAATTGATAGAAAATATAATATTCTTTGTTCTAAATTAATTAATTAATGGATCACTTCTATGTTTACTAGTTCCCTTCCATAATTCAATTGCATTTCTACATATAGAAAGCTATCAAGGAGGTAAATGAAATTCCCCGGTGCTGTGGAAATCTCGCACCTTGGCATCTCATTCCCACACGTCAAAATCTTCTAAAGTAATTTTATTTCTATTTCTTCCCTGGACCAGAGATGCCATATAACCAATGCAGGCCGGCGCATTTTAAAAACAATTTCCGTCAACACGCTACACGGCAACACACAAATAATTAATAAAAATTTCACATTTATTTCGTCATAAATAATAAATTAAAATGGGTATCTAGATGGTAAGTAGAAGCTGTCTAAAAATTACAGAAGAAAACAAAATACTCACATTAAAATTTTTAAAATGTCAATATTTTTTCTTATATAATAAATTAAAATGTGCATTTAGATGGTGGGTAGAAATTGACTAAAAATAAAATACTTACCCTAATAATTAGAAAAATATTAATATTTTCTATTCATATCCATTTCATCATGAATAGTAAATTAAAATTCTTGTTTGATTGAATCAACAAATAATTTTTACAAGTTTTAGTTATTGCAGATAGTAGTTATTACGGGTAGTTTTCACACTACATAATAAGTTTTCATTCTTCAAAATCTACGTGTAAAAAAGAAGGCATCCATCGACAAATATTACCACTATCATCAGTCACTATATTGAATTGGAGAAGCGGTCTGTTGCTAATTTGGCTGTATCGGATGCTCCTTTGGAGGACAAGATCTTGTTGGAGGGGCGGAGCCATGATTTGGTTCTGTATGATAAGAAAAAGCTTGGAGTTGCCAATAGTTATGTTAACATGGCAGTGTCTAATGAAGATGATGGGTGTTCAGATGCTCTATTCAGGGTTGCAGAGAAGGGGAGTGCGGGAGCAGGTGACTATGATGAAGGAGTGTATTTTGAACTGGTCAAAAGTGGTGGTCTTGGTTATGAATTTATGGGTGACTTTATGCCAAGAAAAGCATTTGGAGAATGTGTTTCATGAGAGATTATTTGACTCTGGTTTGATTTGGAGAAGATTAATCCGAAATGTATGTGAACAAGAGTTCATTAGAAGTGGAAACTCAAGGGACATCACAATGTGCGGCTGTACTGATTGGATTTAGTGGGGAGATTGTTAGGAATGTGAAGTCCAATAGTCACATGATCATTTGTCTTCTCTTAACTCTTCGTTTCATAACTGAATATGAATGTATAAATGACTGATGTGCACTGATTAAAGCAAGTTATTCCCTACTTCCCATAAATGTATCCAATTTTGATGAGCCACATAATTCTACTATGTTATTTTATTTTAATTTAATTGTTCTTTATATATTTTCGCAACCTTCCAAACATAAAAAATGTATATTGCAGATTTAATCTCTGAAACAAATAAGTTCCTTCCACACTTATTCCTGCTCGCTTTTATAAAAGAAACAAACCCACGCATCCGTCCATTCTTCCCATCTGAGCGAGGTTATGTTGAACCATAATTACTCGGAAGTTGCAGACGGGCACATGGTAAAGCACAATTTCATTGAAGCCACCATTAAAAGACACCAAATCGCATCCCACTAAAATAATTCCATGGACCAACTTTGATTATGTCGTAGTGACACGACAGGCAGGCCCACTTTGAATCTTTATATCTCCTCATTCTTCACAATCAATCAATATATTCGAACAGAGGGAAGGGGCAAATGAAGGGCTCCAAAAAAGTATGACTTTATTATTGCAATTTTTATTTACATAATTCCATGAATCATCCATAAGATGGAGATTCACTTTTATGCGCCTAAAAATTCATTTCGACCAATTGAACTTTCTCAAATTGTTTCTTCTTAAGAACCAGAAATATCTGTGCTAAAACGACAGATGCTAAGAATAATAAAAGACCTTGAACACGTAAAGGATCTTGAAGTACTATTTCTGCATTTTCCTGACCAAATCCACCCACATTAGGGTTATTCGTTAACGACTGATCCGCCTTGATGAATTCGCCTTCTGAAACAAGAAGTTCCGGTCCCGGAGGTACAAAGTCAACCACTTGTCGACCGTCTGATGGATTATCAATAGTTATTTGATATCCACCCTTTTCTTTACGCGCAATTTTACTTACTTTACCCGTTGCTGAAGCGTTATAGACTGTATTGTTGCTTTTGCTCCCATCGGGATAAATTTGTCCTCTTCCTCTATTACCACCTACATATATGGGATATTTCAGGAAGTGAGCTGCTTTATTAGTAGCGGGATTTGGTGAAAGGATAGGAAATACAATTTCACTATATTTTTGACCAGGAACAGGACCTATTATTAGAATATTTTTTTGATTGGGACGATAGTTTTGAAAATAAAGATCACCTATTTTTTCCTTAATCTCAGGATAAATACGATCCGGAGGAGCTAATTCGAAACCTTCGGGTAAAATAAGAACAGCTCCTACATTTAAAGTCCCTTTCTTACCATTAGCAAGAACTTGTTTTATTTGCTTATCATAGGGTATTTTAACAACTGCTTCAAAAACGATATCAGGAAGCACGGACTGTGGAACTTCAATCTCCACAGGTTTTTTAGCCAAATGACAATTGGCACATACAATACGCCCAGTTGCTTCTCGAGGATTCTCATAAGCTTGCTGTGCAAAAATGGGATATGCATTTGCAATAGATGTGCGAGTCATTATATCTATCATTATTAAGACGGAAATTGATTGAGTTATCCACTTTTTCACCCAGTCATCATAAGTTTTTCTATTTTGCATAGTTCAATTTTTTGTTACAATTCTTTTATTTTAAATAAAATGGTGGTAGGTAACTATCATAGTTACCTGCCTGCAATTCTGCTACTATATTAAACCTAAAGCTAAAAAATAAGAAGTATCGCCCTAAAAAAAGTAAAAAAGAGGGGGGGGTCAAATGGGGGAGAAACCATTGGTTATTCATTCATCGAGTGATAAATTACTACAAGTGAAGGAGATATACGATTTAAACGACGGAATTATCTTTTGTTTTCTTCTAAAAATTATTAGATATAAAGACAATAAAAATGTCAACTTTAAAACCATTTTTCTTGTTTCTTCCCACCAGATTTTTTCAATTTCTAGGAATCAAGCATTTTAATCACAAAATTTTGATATATCATAATGACATGATAGATGAGCTCACTTGTATTATTTTCATGTTTGATTGTTTGTCTTCTTTTTCATGTACAAAATATTCAAGTCGTTTCAATTAATTGTGCACAATTTAGCTGATAGGCTATATTGCGTGGGGGTTTCACTTTAAACCTTCTCAAGTTGGACATCTATGTTATATCCAGTAATATGGGCCAAACAACAAACTTAGACATAGCATGTACTGAAGTACAAAATTATGAAATCCATCTTCTATCTAGTAAACTAGGTCAAAAAACAAGCTCAGAAATAGCATGTATTGAAGTAACCACTGTAAAAATCTTTCAGTAATCCAATATGTTTAGATTTACTTTCACACGTTATAAAAATATTGAAGCAATAGCTGTAGGGATATCAATATTATTTTTATTAAATAAATTTTTGTTTTGATGGGTCTGCTTGATATTTTTCTTGCAAACATTGTTCAATTTTTTTCATCAAGATCATTGATAGTACAACATAAGATGTACATTATCTTGAGGCAACTCACTTGCCATGAAACATGGTTTTAGTGAGCATTTTGTCCTTGAGAGTCTATACTTGATCATATCATTTTCTAGTGTGTTTCTATTACATAAGGGCTTGTGTTTGAAAAATAAAAGTGTTTAGCACTATAAGAATCTATTTTCTAAGGCTCAAGTTAGTTAATTTGAAGTTTTAGATAAGATCTTTGAGATCAAAGAGCCATAGTGAATGGAAACATATATGAAATTAATATTTACAAATAGAAGAGTGTAGAGTGTTTGCATTGTGAAGTACCCAATAGAAGCATATGCACAACATAGAGTATATATCTATTATCACAACAAAAACCTCTAATGGAATATAAGCTAAGGTATTGTCACCTGAGAGGGATTAGGAAATAGCTAGTCATGTATAATTTGAAGTTGACCATGCTTTTTAGAATGCATAGTTTTGTGTTTGGATGTAGTGGTTTCAAAGCTTGATACGCAAGCTAAAATGATGCCAATTAAAATCATACACACATTTATTGATTATTAAGCATTTTCGTATTCAAGCAGTTCATGTTCAACTACTAATAAAGCATTTAAATGTGTCAGGCATGTGACTCAAGTTGGTGTATGGGGAAATGATTACTCTTCCTATTTTGAAGAGTTTATCTATAGAACCTAAGGATGACTCAATTTCTCAGATTGGGTGGGGTGACTTTTCTTCTTCACTATATAGAATGGTTCTCTTGCTTATGAATTTTCTAACCATTCGGATGTATAAGAAATAACTTGACTACATTGAAATTTCATAATAACAGGAAACTTGTATGATTGTGTATTTAATCATTGCCCTCAAATTTCCTAGTTTTATCCTTTAACTGATTGTGATACTTTTCTTGCTTTAACAGGTGTTGGGATTCTGTCAACACCATATGCACTCTTCAATGGAGCGTTGGATGGGAATTAGCATTCTTGTTTTCTTTGCATTGTTTTGTTGCTACACTTGTGTGATTCTTAAGCATTGCATGGATGTAAATACACAAATTCAACACACAACTTTTGGGACTAGAAGAATCATTGTATCCATACTGTTATATTTGGAACTTTATTCTTTTGTTGTGGAATTTCTGATACTAGAGGGGGATAATTTGGCCCAACTTTTCCCCAAAATGACTGAGTATTGCAGGAAAAAGCTTAAATGTGCATTAGTCATTTGTTCTCCTTACAGCTCTGGTTATTTTACCTACAATATGACTACGCAAACTGAGTTCGCTATCATATATCTCAGCAGGTGGTGTTGTTGTGGTTCTCGCAGTAGCTTGGTTTGGCATGTTTGATGGGGTTTGATTTCAGCATCATAGCAATTTGTGGAATCTGAACGGATTGCCTACCGTTAGTGGTTTTAAATGCATTATATTATTCTAGCCATGCTATTTTTCCCAACATCTACTCATTAATGAAAGACCGTAAATAGTTTTCTTCAGTAAGCTTAACCTTTTCATTATTTAGGTTGTTTTAATTGAAGATTTTCATGTATCATAGTGAAACCAATAATGCACTAGTTTTCACATAGAGAAGTTCTAATAGATGATTTTTGTGTGACAGGTGCTAATTTTTTGCTTCATAGTCTGCACATTTTTGTATGACAACATTGCAGTTTTGAGGTATCTAATGTCTGGAAATGAGCTATTATCACAAGTAACATTAAATCTCCCAAGAGAAAAAAATGGCTTCAAAAGTGGCAATCTATACAACACTAATCAATCTATTTACTAAATATGCATTGATATTTACTCCATTGTCTACAACCTTGGGAGAGTTATTACCTTCATCAAATACATCATCAAAAACAACAATTTTATTATGGAGCATATGCATATAATCCTTACTACTGCCTAGTATAGTTTCTGTAACACTTGTAGTACCATTTTTTGGTTAATGGCATTGATTGGCTCTTCCTTCAGCTATTTAGTTTCTTTTATTCTTCCATGCTAATTCTACATGAAGATTTTTTGGGCAGGGGTTTCTAGGCCTGAGATTATACTTATTCATATAATCTTGGTTGTGGGCATCATAACAACAGTTATAGGAACTAACTTACTCATCCATGAGAAATATTGTAGACAATATATGATGATATTAGGTATCTTATTACAGAGAAGATAATATGTCAGTGTTGACATTTCAGGCCTCTATCACTATTATTTATTTGTCATGTCCAATGATTCTTTTGTAAATTGAGAAAAAAATTATTTAATATTGTATCAAAAAGTAAATGAGGTATCAATGATTGTGTAGTAAGAGGACTTAACATAATTTGGGTTGGGGTCTCACTATAAAGAGGAGGATTTAATGTATTTATCTTTTTTTTCTTGGATTAGTTTCTATTATTTGTATTTTCAATTGATCAATATAATTTTATTGGTTAAATATTGGTCTAAAAAGATTTGTCACTACTAATTAAAATAATAATAATCCACAAATCTGCTAGTCTATGATCAAAATATTGTAATAATTTTTAACATTTTTTAAAAGTGATACTTACAATATTGGCATCTTTTTTTTTTTTTTTTAATCTTTATTAAAAGCGTTTTCACACATGCACCACTCTATCAATCCTTTATTTAGTATGTCATATTATTTTTGTAACTTTAGAAAAAAAATTATATTACTATCTTGTTCATTATTTTTTTCTTCTTAATCTTCAAAACAATTTCTTGTATCATATGAAAACTAAAGGTAGGGGTGAAAGTTTAACTATCCCTATAAATTACTATCATATGAAAACTAAAGGTAGGGGTTAAAGTTGATAGATTATGTACTCTTCAGTTTTCATATGATAGATTACAATATTGTATTTATCATTTGACATGTGGAAGATTCATTTCATGCTTTCATATTCTTGACTTACTCCAACATGGTATTAGAACCATGAATGCATGTTCCTATATTGAATTTATTATTGCACATAACCCTATCAATAAAGTATCATGGAAACAAATGAGTATTTTCATTATGTTTACAAGGCTTGCAAAAATGAATATTTCCATTTTGTTTTGTCAATTTTGATCATTTTCAAATTTTTTAAAGATTTTTGTTGTTGTACGAAATAGTTATAAAACAATTAGTTGAGGGCTTCAACCCTTTTCCAATTTTCCATTTTTCATATACAATTAAGTTTTACAAAAAAAATGGCCTCTTGTTGTCCTATTTGCAAAAAAAATAAAAAATTATGGCCAACATTGGCCTAATTATAGGATCTTTAGGCCTATTCAGCCTATTTTGTAGGATTAAAAAGATAATACATGACCTTATTATAGTATTTTAGTGGGGGGATTTACCCATGGCTTATTCCTTTCTTGTAAGATTCATTATTTTTTGCCTTGATCAACTTATTCAACAAGTTTCAATTTGTTTTCCTAGAACTTTTGAGACAATTGCTATTTTTTTGCTACCCCTTCCTACTCGATCTTAAGATTTGGAATCTTTTTTTATTCACTATCATTCTTGGATAGTGGTTGGTACTTTCTTATTCACCAAATAGTTAGTTATTATTTTCATTATCATTAAATTTGTAGCCAAAACCAATCCCCACGGCTTCACATTTGTGGTGCATGATGTAAGGACACCCAAGAAATGAATTCTCACCTCTACACACTACAACCTAAATTAATTCTTTGGAATGTATTTAATTATACATAATTTATTGAATAATATGCTAGATCTCAATTGTAATCGAGACTCGGAGTTATTCTCACTTTTTGAAGAGGTCGCATAGACCTTCTCTTCTTTTCTCTCTTAGTGGAGAAACATTATTATACATTGTGTTAGAAGTAATCCTTGTGGTTTTATTATAAGTTCTTAATTATATCATTTATCTTATTCATGTGTACATCCACTTTGGATCTTGGTGCTTCTCTTTTGAAGAGGATTTTATTACCACTACATTTTATCCTTTACTCCACTTTATGAGAAATTCACACATGAGTACTTAAAATGGCCTACTATCCATAAATAATCCTATTACATGCATTATTCCCCAGGTTGTACTTAAAACGGGTGTTAGTGTAAATATAGTCATTATATAGCTAGTCAGTTAATCGCCATTCTAGGATTGACCTATTCATACTTAAGTTTTATTAGGATTTTTCATACTTTTATATCAGTACATAGTATTGAGACATGTGCCCTTATTAATTAAGACACATGTGGCATGCATACTTTTCACTTAATCACACACTTGTCAATTGGGCTCACATTTGTTGTACCTTTGGAGAGGTAATTAGAGTTTCATTCTTGGGTGAGTGTACGATCATGACAAGCCAATTAAGGCTTCTAAGTGTAAATGAAAATTTAAAAAGATAGAGTAATGCATCCTCTTACAAGGATCCATCCCCCTTCATCTATTCATCCCTTTGGCTCTTCAAAATATAATTACATATCAAAATTTAGTGAGGTCTATGATAAAATTCCTTCTCTTGCACATTTGCAAACAAATTATTAAGAATGGCTTTGACATGATTTTTTAGGCAAGGGTATAATGAATATGATCTTGGAAAGATGGAACAAGGAATCAAGATCCCTATACAACATTCAACCTAATACATTAGAGAAATTTTAGTAATTCCTTCCCTTTCCTTGTCCATCCTTATACCGAAGCCTAATATTCCCATCCCAAAAGAGACGAGGTCTATTCATTTGGAAACCCATTTGAATCTAGTATAAATAATCTTTTGGAGACTTAAACATGATAGAAACATTACTTTTCCTTACATAAGATATACAAATAATTTTAAGCATAATAATGGTAATACATTTTGTCTCTTTCATCATAGTTACAATCACTCTCTTGTTGAATGTAGAGCATTTAAAGATTTTTTTCAAAATTTATATGATATAGCTCATATTCATATTACATATGACCTTGATTATTAGACAAAAAACAGAAATAAAAAGTCATTAGCAAAATAATTTGAGAATACTAAAGCATTCATGGTAGAAATTAAGAGAGAGTGTTGGTAGCATTGTTAGGATTTAGGTGTCATCAACCTGGTAAATATTTTATTTATTATTTTCTTAATGTATTTTATAATTTACCTATAAGAGGTTAAACTGTTTAACCAACGATGGTGAAACAGATCATGTAAAGGCAAAGTTGCTTTTACCATTTGTCTTGTATGAATAAGACCAAATAGCTAGGTGTCCCCTAATGAAATCCTTTATTTTGAGGTAGTTAGACACTCGTTGAGGGTTGTAAGAGCATCTGTAACAATTATGATAGTCATTATCAAGACTCTATGACAATATGTATGAAAGATACCTTATGACAACTATAAGAGCATTTGTAAGGGGCTATTTTGGGTGTTTTTGACTCATTTCAAGTACTATTGAATCATAAAAAGTAATATATTAATCTATATCTATTTCCTAGATACTACCAATGAATGAATTTTGATGATTCTAATGGATGTGGAAGGTCAATTATCTCACTAATTCAACCATGAAAAGTAGAGAACTATATATAATTCAATACAAGTATGATATAAGATAAAAAAATTCTAGTTGATAATTATTTGAATTTATTAATATTTATGTACGAGTAAGATACCAGTACATGTAACAACTATGCAAAGGATATAAATTCTATAGTATTTTAAAACACTCATTTTAGCTACACCGACAAATTTGGTGCAAGACAGTTTACAAATGATGTCTCTACTTTTATTGCTTATTCGATTATTCATTTCTTTTTGTTACACACTTTTTGATATGAATCTACAAAGTGAAAATTGGGTTGATTTTAAAGTTTAAAAGGGGAATACTGTTTCACACCCCCTCTCAGTATTTCAATTGTTCAACAATTGGTATCAGAGCCAAGTGGTCCCTTGTTTTAGCTTAACCACTTAAGGGAGATCTTGTTGATTCAACATACAACTCCTCAATTAAGTGTTGAAGAAATTATTATGGATGAATAATTATAGAGTAGTCTTGAATATCTTGAGAATGTGGAAAGTGAAAACAAGAATTTGAAAAAAAATATCAAAGAAGCAAATGAATAAAAAAAAAAAAAATAGGGAATAAATCAAGAAGTTCAGAGAAAGATATAGAGAGGTCAGCAAGGAATTGAAAAAAAACAAGTGAAATAATTGTGAATATGAAGTTACAAGTTGAGGAAAGTAATAAAAATTATGAATGTCTAAATGATTCAATAAAACATAAGAGTGAAAAATGTGCACGACTAGAATAGGAAGTTGTAGCCCTATGACCAGAAGATAAATTCAAGGAAAGTACTATGAACCCTGATAAAATGAAGGCTATGTAGAAATCTTTGAAAGACAAGAGTCGATTAAGTTTTGAAATTGGTGAATATTCAAATAAAATGACTGAAGATAAAGTCAATATGAAGAAGATTGAATCTAAACGATGCACTAAAAAAAATTAAAAAGGAAGGCAACCCCAAAATCAAAGAAGTTCTTCAAGAAAAACTCTAGTCAGACAACTTAGTGCTTGGAGGTACCTTTTGTTCAATGGCTATTATTTTTCCTATAATAAATTTGGACATAAGGCTCTAGAATGTATAAATAGAATGAATCAAAATGTTCAGTGTTTTACTCGCAAGTGATTTGGTCATAAGGCTAGTGATTGCAGAAGTCAAATTTGTTGAATATCCTAGACAACTGAGAGGGGAGTGTGAATCAGTTATGTAGACACCCAAAATTGTCATGTCTAATTAAATAAATATTTTATTTATTTAATTATCTAAGCCTAATTCTTCTATTAATTAAATAAATCTCTATTTATTTAATTAATTCATTTATCCTCTTCTAGACTTATTTCTCATTTAAATTATCCTTTTCTTAAATTAAATAAATATCTTATTTATTTAATTATCCCACTTCTTCTATTAATTAAATAAATTTGTATTTATTTAATTAATTCATTAACCTTTTCTACCCATGACACATGCCATTCATCTCTTAATTCATACACTACCTACCCATTTCATTATTTTATTATTTCTTTTACCTACCCTCTAATCATAGTCGACTTCCTTTTTACACCTCTCAATCTTATCCCTCCATTTCTTATAGTGTCTTCTATTTAAGGAGATGTTTCCTTCATTATCAAACCCTAATTAGCTAATGAATCATCTTAGTGACTTGACTACACAATGATCCTACTTGCAACCACATTCCGTTCTTTGTTGAGCTCTTGTGCACATAAAATCTGAGAGCAAATATATCAAGCAAGATCAATGGAGATAAGAAGAATGGAGACCAAAACCCTATTGGACATGTGATGGTATAATCTTTGTGATTTCGTTTGATTTGCATTGTCTTAGGTAATCTTCATATGTTATGGTGGATCTTTGTTGTTGTTAGGCTAGGGTGTTGTGGTTGAATTCATTTAGCCTTTCAATATTATTATTATTGTTATCCATTTTCACCATAAACATTTTGGCATGCCCGGTGGGACATGGATTTTTGTTAGATCTGTGTTTTTTGCAGATTTTTCTAACCCTATATTGTTGTTTTGTAAAACAATTTGGAGAATAACCTTGTGCAACTAGGGTTTTGGACCAAAAATCAAGATCTTGGAGAGATTTGATCATATCTCACAAATGGCTTTGAAATTTTGTACCAAATGTTTTTTTTAGGTTTAAGAAAGTATCAGGAGCTCTCAAGAAAAAATTCAGATTTTTTTGAGCAAATTTTCATTTTCTATGAATTTTTTATGATTTTTCATAAAAAATTAATTTTTAGAGAAAATGAGAGAATTTTTCAGATTTTCTTACATTTTTGGAAACCTCTCATTATTATACACATGATCTGTTCTTTGTGATTTTAATTTTGATGCAAAATATGTCCCTAAAATTCGGATCTTTAAACATTAGGGTTTTTCCTTATTTTGATCATATCTCACAAACGGCTTTGAATTTTGGCATAAAATTTTTTTTTCAAGTCAGGAAAAGTATCAGAAGGATTTAGTAAAAATTTTAGATTTTTTGGATTAACTATTCAGTTTATATGAATTTTTTATGATTTTTCATAAAAAAATAATTTTGAGAGAAAATTAGCGAATTTTTCACATTTTCTTACATTTTTTGAAATCTCTTAGAATTATACACAAGATATATTATTTGTGATTTTAAATTTGATGTAAAATCATTCCTCAAAAATCAGATCTTTGAAAATTAGGGTTTTATATTATTTTACTCATATCTCACAAACTGCTTGGATTTGTTGCAGAAATTTTTTTATGTAGGTTTGGAATACCATCAGGACTCGCCAATAAAAATTTCAGATTTTTGGATTGATTTTGCATTTTATATTTTTTTTAATGATTTTTCATAAAAAATTAATTTTTGGAGCAAATTAGCAAATTTTTTGGATTTTCTTACATTTCTGGAAATCTCTTGAAATTTTACATGTGGTCTTTTTTTATGATGAATCAGATCTTTGAATTGGTCAA
Source organism: Cryptomeria japonica (assembly GCF_030272615.1). Classification (NCBI taxonomy): domain Eukaryota; kingdom Viridiplantae; phylum Streptophyta; class Pinopsida; order Cupressales; family Cupressaceae; genus Cryptomeria; species Cryptomeria japonica. The sequence goes on from NC_081414.1 coordinate 722,062,204, forward strand.
CAAAATGCAATGTTGAAGGCCCCTATTTCACAAAGTCTTTTGGATCTAAAATTTACCTAACTTGTGTGCTTGCAGGAAGGGGTGATCATTTGAAACAATCCAAACTACTAATAAATATTTGTTGCAGGTCCTTGGCAAGGGTTTTTTGGATTTTTATTGTGTGCCTTGTTTTCATAGACTAGCAAACACTTCAATTGGTGCACTAAAATTGAATCATTATCTTTTGTGTCTTGAGCAATAGGCTCTTTTTGTTTAATCTTTAGAGGGCCTGTCTTCCCGTGTGGTCATTAGGACTACTAGTGAGAAGAGAAAGACCCAAGTGGTAGCGAGGAAAACCCACCTCTTCTGAACCACTATAAACAACTATATTCATGGTGAAAACTATGGATAACGTGCGCTGATTAGTTCACACCGACACTATGTCTCCCTATAAACCCGTTTGATCAAATTTATTTGATCAGTTGTAGGGCATAACCCCTACCAGCTGGGAGCCTTCTGTATTTACAGAGATGAAAGTGCCGCATGTATGGCCACACGAGCGGATGCCCTTACTAGCACCTTTTTGTTTTAGAAGCCCAAATCCTTCTAGTTGTTGGGGCAGGAGGTCGGACCTCTGGTAGCAGCCCACACACATACGGTTCTTAGTAGAGATACAAAGTTCACCACGGGGAGTTTTCATGGGGACTGATGCTTGGCTGACCCGAGAAGTGAGTGTCGAGGGTGGAGCCAGTGAGGTCAAGCATCTAAGTATCCGCTTTGAATAGCGTAGCCTTGGGGGTAAAACCCCATGTCAGATCAACAACTATTGTCTTGGCCAGCCATAAGAATTGTGCTTGACTTATTTTAAACATTCAAACATTCAAGACCAAACAGTAAAACATTGTGTCTTTTGTGTCTTCAAGTGTATGCAAAACAATTTTACATCAAACAACAGACTTTTCTTGGAGTCATTTTGAGTCTAAACACTTGCAAACATTGAGTCCTCATCAACATTGTGTCCTCTTGTCATGAAAAACAGTCAAACATTCAGATTTGGTCACAACCAACAACTTCACAAATTGGAAAAATTTTACAGTCCAGCAAACAAGAGCAATCAGTTTCAGAATTCTTGAGCTTCCTAGGTTATTTCTCTAGGGTTTCATTTAGCATTCAACCTGTCTTTGGGTCTCACACAGTCCATCATTGCTTCATATCTCACTTTACATTCACAATTTTCTAAACTTGAGTCAAAGGGTCACTTGCTTGTCCTCATCATACTTTGTCAACACACTACATACAACAACATTTTGCTAAGTGGTCCCTCATCAAGGTCTCTTACCATTGGGTCTCATTTGGTCTTACTTAGAGTCAAGGTCAACTTACCTCATCAAGAGAAACTATCCTCTCTTTGGAAGTCACACCTACTCTACTACATACATACTTGGTCTTACACTTTGGACATTGCAAGTACACTTCAGATTCATTTACATTCCATCCAACTCTTGGTCTCACATACTTTTTTTCCATTTTCATCTAGTCTCACACATCTTGGTCAATACCTAGTTCATGGTTGAAACCTGTCTTCAAAAATCTAGGAGAGAAACTAAAGAGGCTCAAGAGTTCGCAAACATGAGTGTTTATGAGTATGACAATGATGTCTTTTTCAATACTGATCATAACACATTACCTGACATGAAGGTCTATAGAAACATTCCAAATGTTGAGAACATGGGCACTACGAACAACAATGATACCCACAATGACAATATAGACAACTTTTCAGTACATTCAGCAGATGTGGAAGAATCCATTATGAATCCCCATTTCAATTAGTTAGTTGAGGAAATAATGAGAAGGGATAGACAATACTTCTTACAAATGATAGCACAAAGTGGAGCCAAGATACCTCAGGATTTTGACATGTCTCAAATAATGGAAAATCGCCCTTTGCAACAAACTCACTCCAACATGGATCAAACGAGACCCAATAGTGGAGGCAATAGAGGACCACATATGGTGCCTGAATCACCATCATCTTTGTTTCAAAAACTAGAGGTCCCACATACACATGGTCAAGCATCTGATACTCACCTTCGCAGGCCATTATGGAAGTCTTATGTAGAAAGATATGCTCAATCACATACCAATGCTAAGGATCAACCACCAAAGCAATTGGATATTCAAAGGCATGCTCAAAATTTGGACACAAGGAAACCCCATGTCAAATTTGGTGGCAACACATTAGAACATGAAATGTCTGTGGAGTATGGTATACATGGACAAAACAGATATGGCATTCCTCAACATGAATCTATACCAAGTGGTCCATATACACATCATCATTATAGACCTCCTCCATATGAACATGTGTATGATCAATATCATCCATATATGAAACATGCTCCTCCTCCAATTGGTGCCTCAAGCATGGGGTATGGTCCGAGAAGTTGATCTCCACCTAAGAGAAATTTGGAGCAACAAATCAGGGACTTACAAAAGAAAATGGAGGACATAAATACACTGAAGCCAACATACACAATGAGATACATATGTCCTTATCCATTCGAAAAGAGCATTCTAATGCCTCCTTTTCCTACACACTTTGTGAGGCCTAAGTTTGATAAGTATAGAGGAAAAGGGGATCCTAAGGCACACATAAGATGGTTTTTCACAACTTGCATTGAAGTAGCTTCAGAAGAGACATATTTGATGAGATTATTCCCACAAAGCTTAGGTGATCAAGCTATGGAATGGTTCTCCCAACTTCCACCTAGTATTAAGTCATGGGGTGACTTAGCAAAGGCATTTATTCAACATTTCTCCTACAATATAGAGACAGACATATCAATCACTACTTTGTGCAACACCAAGCAAAAAGATGGAGAGTCTTTTTCATCATTTTTACAAAGATGGAGGAATCTAGCCAGCAGATGCTCTTGTGAAATTCCACAAAAACAAATGGTAGAAATGTCCACCCAAAATGTTAACAAAGAGATTGGTTATGACTTAAGGAAAGCTTGTTTGTCCACCTTCAAGGACGTCATTGAAAAAGGCTTAGCAACAGAGAAGGTCCTAATTGAACAAGGAGTCATTAAGCTATTCAAGGAAAACAAAGATGACTTTAAAGGAAAAGACAAGCCAAGATTTTGGAATAAAAACAAGAACACAGTCAATGATGGTGTTGTTGATGCCAATACAGTGCGACCCAAATTCGTTTTTTTCTGGATCAAATCAAGTGAATACTCAAACAACTTCTAGATCACAAAGGAAGTACACCCCATTGGGAGAACCACTAGAATTAGTCTTCAAGAAGCTAGTGGCAAACAAGATAATCACTATTCCAGATTTTCCTCCATATGAACCAAAGGTCAAACCAAATTGGTGGAATGATGATGAGTATTGCGAATTCCACAAGAGCAAGGGTCATAAAATAGGAAATTGTCATCGACTGAAGAACATCATACAAGATCTCATTGATAGAGGTGACATTGAGATTGAAGGACACTCATCCAATCAAGAACATGAGATGTTTAAGGAGTGTTCCCCAAGCATGACAAGGGAAAAGCTAAAGCCACAGATGATCAAACCAACTATACTAGAGCACCTTACAACAATGATTCAACCATCAATCACATCTCAATGGACAATTATGTCTCTACTATTATCATCAAGCACAAAAACCCTGAGAATCCTACTCAGAGACCCAAGATTGTCCTAAAAGGTGTTGGATCTTCTTCTGAACCTACTTCTGAATGTCATGTTACAACTTGTCGAGGTAAAATCACTTTGCCAGGTGTTTCAACTAAAAACACTGCTTCTTCATCAACCAAACCTGAGTATGACCTTGTAGAATAGTTAGGGAAGACACCTGCACTTATCTCAATCCTTGAGCTCTAACACATATCCCCCACACATAAAGCCATTCTTGACAAAATCTTGAGAGACACTTCCGTTCCTACTGATCTGAATGTGGACCAGTTTCAAGCCATGGTGGGATACCTATCCGTTCCACACTCCCTTACATTCATAGAAGCTGACAACACCTCCGTAAGTCAGCCACATAATGCACCATTACACATTGAAGCCTTCATACACAAACATCGAATCAAACGAGTCTTGATAGATGGAGGAGCAAGTCTAAACATTTGTACATTGAGCACTATTAAACAATTGGGATATTTCGATAAAGCTGTGAATTCTACAAACAAAATTACCATCAAGGCATATGATGATGAAGAGCATTCATCCAAAGGCACAGTCACCTTGCCTCTCAGAGTTGGGCCAGTTACAAAGGATGTAGTTTTCCAAGTCCTGGATCTCAATCTCACTTATAACATATTGCTAGGATGTCCTTGGATTCATGAGATGAGTGCAATCCCATCTACATATCATCGATGTATCAAGTTTCCACACAATGGAGTTGAAGTGACCATCAAAGCGGATCCAAATCCATTCATATATTGCAACATTCTGCAACCTTGATCAAAAACAACAATCCCAATCAATCACGAAGATGTTCCTTCATCGGCATATGTGGATCCTGAATCCTTAAAAGCTTCTACATCAAAGCAATTAGAGCTCAAAGAAAAATTCAAGATTAAAGATCTAGGATGTGGTGAGTATATCTTTCATGTTGATCAACTCCCACTATCTCCTAAGGTATTCAGTCAATAGGAACAACCTACAAACAATTTGCGATGCCAAGGAATTGGGTGTGATCCACCTAGTGTTGTGGCTACTAAGTCTAAATGCAAATCTCCTCTAGTGGTGCAAGCATCTCTTGATATCAATAGTCCTAAGAGTCGTTCCAGTGAAGAATCTATTAAGCGTATTGCCAGCCCACTTAAAAACTCACATAGCTTTACCATATCATCCATTCATTCCATTTCCACTCCACTTCCAGACTTGGGTCAACAAGAATTACAAAATCCCTTAGTCATTGGGGATCAAGAATCAAGCTTTGAAAAGAAAAATCTAAAAGTCAAAAATAAAGAAAAGTGCTTTAGTCCAAATCAAAATCAAAAGCTATTGGACTCTGCAAAAATCAAAGTCAAGGATAAAAATCCTATGAAAGAAAAAGAACAAGAGTTGATCTCCCCTAATATCAAAATCACTGGGGGCAAAAGTTCCATAATTTCAAGTCAAAAAGAATACTTGTTGATCCTAAGTCTCCATCATGCTATCATACTTTCCCTTCTTTTTGCAATCATAAGCCTTCATAACTCATCCACTTGTTCCACACATCATTTCCCTTCTGGTGATACATCATGGACCTTTAATGGAGCTTCCTCAAGGGACTTTGTTGTCAGGGATGCCCAAACTTCTTTAGGTGACACGCATACGGGCCTATGTAGTCCACACACTAGTAATTCTATCGCAATTCCTTCATCAAGGAAGACAGACACTCAAGCTACACATCATTCAGTCAAGGAACAATGCAGCTACAATCACAAAGTAAAGCCTCGCACATTTGAGCTAGGTGATTTGGTTCTCAGAGAAAACCCCAAAAATCAACAAGATAGAGAGAAGAAGGGAAAGTTCAAACCAAATTGGCTTGGTCCTTACATCATTACAACAGCATATGGATCTGGTGCATATCAACTCTCAACCACAAAGGGGGAACCTTTGGAGGATCCTATCAACAGCATGCACCTTCACAAGTTCTACACATAGCTCTTTGGAATATCCTAATTCAAAAAAAATACAAAAAAATCAAAAATTTCAAAAATACAAAAAAAATCAAAAAAATTCAAAAATACAAAAAAATTATAAAACAAAAAAAAATATTTCTTGGTGAAAACCTAGCAAACAGGCACCTTGTGACAACAAAAAGCATTGAAAAATCGAAAAAAGTAAAGAGAAATAATTTCATCCAACGGTGAAAACCACTTCGGTGGCACCCTGGGAAAGTACCATGGTGAAAACTGGGTCACCAGCGCCATGTGTAGAGACATTTCTCCTCCCTCCTTCAGGATTCACTTTCATCCTTTCACTTTGCACACACTCACAACCTATTTGTTCATAATAAACTTACCCATTCCCATCATGGCTTGTTATTGATCTACCCAAGATTGGTTAGCCATTCATAATAAATTTCCCTTTTCACCTCCCTTTCTATCCATAATAAATCAGATCCTATCTATGGCTAACGCAAATCCTACATCTAGTGATGGGTGTGGAACTGAAAGCATCACATATTTCGAGGAGTACAGTTTCTTCCAGCTTCCTTCAATTTATCCGCGCCCAATTTGCAATAAAGCAGCATCTGCATCGCCAATCTGCAATAAAGTTTGATCTTCTCCGCAATAAAGTATCAGTTTCATGGATTCAATCAGTTTTAGATGAGACACAACAACAACAATGTGCTTCAACAAATCAAATCTTTCAACAGACTCCGACAACATTATGGTTCAGTGCTATCTATCCTTTCTCTGAAAGTAAACATTGTGACCACAATCAAATAAGACTTATAAAAGTGACAAGAGCATTTAAATTGAGGACTACAATGGATGTTGGTGTCGAGTCTTGGTTTTCTTTTGATTTTATCTTTTTGGTGACATGTCTTTTAGCTGTTCTGAGATGTCTTTGACTAGAGATTCTATCTCCAGGATGTCTTTGACTAGAAAGGCTAGGATGGGGTATCGTCACCTATTTGTATTTGTTGTCTGTGGATTGTCTCTTAGTAATGCTATGACTTGTCCAAGGATATGAGGACAATGTGAGTCTAGTGTGAACTGGGGCATTCCTTGTTTGTGACTGTCTTATCTCCATGCAAACAGGTACAATGACTTTCTGCGTCGAACATATGCCTCGATTGTCATAACCTACTTGCCATAATAAAGCTCAATGATGATAAGGCACAAGAAGCTCCTTTCACTTTCATATCTTCTATCTTCCATCCCCCTTTCTTGATTGACTTCCATCATCCTTCTCAAGTCCGCGTAGCCTGCTATGACATGACTGAGTATAATGACACACCAAAAACATTTGCATTTCATGTAGTTGCACCTGCATTACCACATATTAAGCATTTCATACATACATATAGATATCACAATTGCACCATATCCTGCACACAACACATGTTAGCACATCTTACATTTTCATCATGTAAATAGTTCTTTGCATTATCATATTCATCTGCATTACATACATTCACATTTGCATCATGCATACACATATAAAACATAAAAGAACAAAAAAATATTGCATTGCCTCATATACATATTTGCATCCATATTATAAGCATCACAGAAAACATACATCATGAAAAATCTCATCACATAGGTACACATGCATATAGCTACCGCAAAGATGAATCATCTCATATATATATAAAGTGTCATGATACAATGATGTCAAAATCATATGGCTACAAAATCACCTGCAGGTGTCTACATCATCATACAAAATGGTATAATACTGATACATAGGGAGCCCTCTACGGCTACGATGAACTCCCTCCCTCAAAGCTGGCTAGCCTCAACAGAGTCTAAGCCCTAGAAGGACCCACCCCAAGATCATCTCTCCTGGCCCCTATTTCCCTTGCAACCACCCCTCGTGTTGCCCTATCCAGACAGAGGAACCCACTGATAACTCCTGCCAACACTGTTGGTAGTGCTAATCCTATCCATGTCATGGTATCCCATGCCACATGTCCCACCCTCATCTCCAGTCCTAGATCCTAGAACACTCATCTAAGGGCATCCCTATCTCCGTCTCGATCGTACGGAATCATCTCCCCATCAATCAGTATCCGCACAATCCTATATACATCCTCTAAGGTGACTGTCATCTCCCCCATCAACAAATGAAAAGTGCAAGTCGCAGAGTCCCACCTCTCTGCCAGTGCAGTCAACAATCCCATGTTCGCCTGAAACTCAGGCACATATAGAATATGTCTCAATCCCATAGCCTCAATCGCAGCTCGGTCCTCAACTGTCAACTCAGGTCATAACCTCTGAGTCGATGAGAATCTCTCTCGTGACTCCAGCATAGGAAAATACTCCTGCAGTCACACAAATCAATCATCTCAGTCCTAGTGACACTCACTGTTCATCACAAAGTGTTGCTTCTATCCTAGTGGTACTCCCTGTTCATCGCAAAGTACTACATGTTTGGCACTCCCTGTTCATCACAAAGTGCTGCTCACATTTGCACTCACTGTTCATCACAAAGTGCTGCTCATATTTTAGTACTCCCTATTCATCACAAAGTACTATATCTTGGTACTCATTGTTCATCACAAAGTGCCTTGATCTATCCTATCCTAGGGCCTCTGCTTGAGTGAATCCTCTTGAGTAGTTTCCTAATTGGCAATGTATGTTCTATCATAGAATTGTAAATCCTAGCCCTATTTGTTATCCTAGTCTTCCCTAGAGGACCTTCTTGAGTGTATCCTCCCAGCAGCTTATCCAATCGACAGCATATGTTCATCACAGAACTACCGATTTGACCTAGAAGACAAAAATTCACATTTTTGTACACAAATGCATTTTCCTGACATAAACATGCATTTATTACATTACCTAGCATGCATTAATGATAACAATAAATGCATCAAGCTACAAGGAGGTTTTGTGGTACTTAAAGGCTCCCCTGCCTCTGCTGGCCTCTGGAATCGGCGAACGCGATCGAATCTGTGAGCCATTGCCATCGCTGCTAACTGCTGCTGCTCTATCTCGCTCTGCACTCTGATCTCTTAGATGTGTGGATGACAATGAGGATGTTTTCCCCTCATGGTCTATCTTATAGACTACCCTAGCCCTAGCCCTAGCCCTAGTCCTAGCCCTAGCCCTCATTTCCCAAGTCAGTCTTCATTATCCCATGACTCTGTCACTTTATCCGGTCAGTCCATTCTATCCTGTCTTTCTTATCGAGAGATTATCTACGATCTTTTCAAACATTTTCATCCAATCTCTCAAGGGGGCATATCATTCCCATCTTGGGGCAACTCTGTATCAGTTCATATTATCTTCTTTGAAACAACACGACAAGCTGCATTGTCTCAAAGAGGGGCAAAATGTAGACACCCAAAATTGTCATGTCTAATTAAATAGATATTTTATTGATTTAATTATCTAAGCCTAATTCTTCTATTAATTAAATAAATCTCTATTTATTTAATTAATTCATTTATCCTCTTCTAGCCTTATTTCTCATTTAAACAAATACATTTATTTATTTAAATTATCCTTTTCCTAAATTAAATAAATATCTTATGTATTTAATTATCCCACTTCTTCTATTAATTAAATAAATATTTATTTATTTAATTAATTCATTAACCTTTTCTACCCATGACACATGTCATTCATCTCTTAATTCATACACTACCTACCCATTTCATTATTTTATTATTTCTTTTACCTACCCTCTAATCATAGCCGACTTCTTTTTTACACCTCTCAATCTTATCCCTCCATTTCTTATAGTGTCTTCTATTTAAGGAGATGTTTCCTTCATTATCAAACCCTAATTAGCTAATGAATCATCTTAGTGACTTGACTACACTACGATCCTACTTGCAACCACATTTTGTTCTTTGTTGAGCTCTTGTGCACATAAAATCTGAGAGCAAATATATCAAGCAAGATCAATGGAGATAAGAAGAATGGAGACCAAAACCCTATTGGACATGTGATGGTATAATCTTTGTGATTTCGTTTGATTTGCATTGTCTTAAGTAATCTTCATATGTTATGGTGGATCTTTGTTGTTGTTAGGCTAGGGTTTTGTGGTTGAATTCATTTAGCCTTTCAATATTATTATTATTGTTATCCATTTTCACCATATACAAGTTATACCATTTAAAATCTTTTACTTAATTTACATAAATAAATTTGGTAAACAAAATCCTAAAAACTTAACCTTAAATTTATATAAGCAGGAAAGAGCACACACATAAAACATACATAAGAACACCAAATATATGAGAAAAACCCAAGGAGGGAAAAACCACAAAGAATGCTAATTTTAATTATGTAACACTTGTTAAGGTGACACCGGTTAAGGTGATTTTTACAAAAGGTGGCTCATTTCCAAAATCCCCACTACAAGTAGGCTCACTACTCGACTACAACCACCAGAAAAAGAAGGGCTCACTACCCAGAAGAAGAAAGACTCCAGCACTGAAGCACAACTACCACAATACTACAATGCTAGAAGAAATTTTTGGCTCAATTCCTCTGGTATAAAAATGTAATAGCACACAATCTCACTTCTCAACCACAACTCTTCACAACCTTGTACTTATTCACAAAAAATAGATTTTATTTTACAATCCACTTGCTTCCTATATTCATTATAATCATCCTCAATTTATACTGTTCTCTTGACTTAAGAATCTCTCCAAGTTGGCCCAAAAATAATTCATTGAAACACAATTTTAAATAGGTCTACACTAAACATTTTCATGGTGGAAAGGAATGGGAAGTGGACCACACCACAATGCACAACATCGATCAAAATAACACATTATCCATATGCCACAAATTCCAAAGAAAAAATAGAATCATTCAAGCTCAGCTAGACTTGAAATGAACATATCAGCAACGATGACTCTGGAGCTCATCATCATGTTCCAAATCAAAATATCATTGAAGAAAAAGATATTAATAGCATAAATCCACAATCTCATCATTAAAATTAGAAACATGGAATACTGCAAACACTATCATTCATCATCACTGAACAAACTTCTGGAGAACAAATCCCGGATTACCAAATCATAAGCATAAAAACCTGAAGAAACTTCCAACAACGTACCAAAGCCTCATTACTACAATTGCAACATATCAAAAATGTGGAGCACAAACCGATCACTAAATCAAAAAATTAGTATATTGACATCAATGACAACCATACTGACATACTATCAACTTCACATTTGCAACAATCTCCCCCTTTGTCATTGATGGCAACATTCATCAATGACAAGCGGAAGTCTCATCTTTCCAATCTCTCTCCCTTAGAAAAATGACTATATTTTGCCCCCTTTAACATTAAATAAAAAGGTGAGAAACAACTCAATAAACTCAATATAATGTTTTATCTATTTTCTAACTTGCTATAAAGGGTTTCGAGGCCCCTTCAAAAATTGCTTTTCACGTAATCAAATAAAAACTCAATACAAGAGACCATCTTCAGATTCCACACAGCTCCCCCTAAAAGGAATCCCCAATCATTAGTCCAAACTAAAATATGCTTGTAGTTTCATAGACTAATACACTCGTTAAAACTAAGAAGGGATAAAACCCCCAACTTCTACCAAAGATACTTTTGCATAAAGCCTTTGTAAAGATATTTGCAGCTTGCTCTTTTGTAGGAACATATTCTAGCTTCACTTCATTGTCCACCACCTTCTCCTTTAAGAAATGATACTAAATAGAGATATGCTTTATTCTAGAATACAGTACCGGATTCTTGGAGATATTTATTGTACTTGTATTATCACACATGATTAAGATCAGTTCATCAAACATCACACCAATATCCTTCAATGTCTATTTCATCCAAAGTATCTGAGTGCAACATGATGTGGTTGCAATGTACTTAGTTTCTAAAATTGATAAAGACACGGAATCATGGTTTTTACTTAACCATGCAACTAACCGGGAGCCAAGGAAAAATGCTTCACCACTGGTACTATTTCTATGATCAACACTTGCTGCCCAATCTGCATCAATATAATCTTTACAATAAAATTTGATCCTCTAGGATACCATAGTCCAGAATATTACTTAGGATCTTTTCTACTTCAACTTTAAACTAAATATTATTGGTGGTAGAACCTTTTTGAAATCCTTGATTCAATAAATACTTGTCCTGATTTCTATACCAAGCTCTACATGCTTGCTTCAATCCATACAACACCTTCTTCAATCTGCAAACAATATTTGCATCATCTGACAACATAAATCCTTCTAGTTGTTCAATGTGGACTTCTTTTAATTCCCCATTGAAAAATGTTTACTTCACATCCATCTCATAAACTTTGAAATCTTTGCATGTTGTGAAATCCAAAAATAACCTAATAGATTCCATATGGGCAACAGGAGCATAAGTGTAATCTTTGCATACTAATCTAGCCTTGTTTCTTACAACATGACCATCTTCATTCAACTTATTTTGAAACACCCACTTTGTTCCAATAACATTTTTATTTGTCAATCTTGGGACTAGTTCCCAAGTCTAGTTCTTCTCAATCTGATCTAACTCTTCTTTCATAGCCTTCATCCAATTATGATCATTACATGCTTCTTCAACTATCTTAGTTTCAACTCTAGAAAGTAAACATAGTAGAACTTCTTCTTCAGCAGCTTTACTTCTTTTAATAACATCTTTGTTCTTATCTCCTATGATTTGACTTTTTAGAGTGATTCTTTTGAACATGCCTCGAGGTTTTAGATATAGTTTTCAAAGTAACTTGAGTTTCTTTTTACTTATCTTCTTCTCTACTCTTCTCCTCTTCTTTGCCTACAGACTCATCAGATTTATATCCTACTTGTATACCTGAGTCTTTAGAAATATTTTCGTCAACCTTCACATTTGCACTTTCAACAATTTTATTCAATATCTTGTTGTAACATCAATAAGCTTTTCTCTTTGTAGAATATCCTAGTAATATACCTTTATCTACTCTGCTATCAAACTTTTCAAGATTTTCTTCATCTCTCTGGATATAACATTTGCTTCCAAACACTTTGAAATACCTTACTGAAGGAATCCTTCCATGCCATAACTCATATTATGTTTTCCCATACTTCTTTCTGAATAGAACTTTGTTAAGGGTATACACAATAGTATGTATTGCTTCTCTCTAGTACACTTTCGGTAGGTTTGTTTCTTTGATCATAGTTCTCGCTGCTTCTTGTATAGTCCTATTCATTCTTTCAATAAAAAAAGCTAAGAACAAATGTGCCATAGGTAATACAAGAAACCAAGTGAAGTGGTCTTTAGAAAGGCATGTTGTAAATTGATCGATGAGTTAAAGAAATGAATACAAACTGTAATGGCAGATACAATGAAGCTAAAGCAACTTTATTACAGATAGAGTGTTTGATATTTATATCGTTGTTTGGTTTGATTTGTGTATTTAGGCTCCAACAAGGTATGTTTTGTTGTTGGATGTTGTCCTTGTGGCTATAAAAAAAGAAAACCAAAAGTTCTAGCTTAGAAACTTCATGTAAAAGTGATATAAATTTCTGTTTATCCACTATAGTAAACATGTTTCACCATTTTTTGATATGTCCTTGCTGAGAAGCAGTATCTTGCTCTCAGATTTCCATGTTCTCAAGGCACCTACAAGAGAAAAACATTTGTACTTATGCAAAGGAACAATGCTGATAGTAAATTATGAAATTCTAGAAATTGCCGTTAGTGGGCAATGTAGAATCTGAAGAAACATAATGAATGACTTGATGAATGCATTAATATAAAAGAAGTAAATTGCAAAATTTTAATTTGGAAAACAACAATAGTCTTTATCATGTTCAGGCTTAATAACCTATGTCCTTGCCTATTTCATGATTTAAGGAAATATCAAATATAGTGCCTCATAATGATTTGAGTCATATTAGTAATACTTGTAACAACCGAAAGAAATCTATATTGAACCTATATCAAGTCTGTACCATGATACTTACTTGAAAGTTGCCTGTCATCAAATGATAAACTGCAATGGCCAAGTTTATGAATATTTCACAATTTTGAACAATTTCGTCGACCTTTCCAAATCACATACCGCTAAAATAATAGTTGCAATCACCTCGCTATCAAATTATTAGTAAATCTAAATTAAATAAATAAAAAATTAAAAAGTAAATGATTGTCTTCATAAAATATCTTTCCACCTGTTGTATATAGGTTATTTTTAAGATGTAAGTTAGTAGCAATAGAAGATGGAACGTGTAATATTTCATTTGTGTAATATACTAGCACTTGTACTTATAGGAGGTTTGAGGGATAGCCGATAGAAGATTAAAGGCAAAATTTAAATGTACTCTAATATTACATTAGATGAAGTATTATATTACAAATATTAAAAAAACATAAATGTATATTAAGTGAATTATAAAATGATAATGTCAACCATACAAAACAGTTATATATAATAATTATAAGAACAAAAGATCTAGGAAATAAAAAAGTATAACTATAAAAATTAATAGTAAAATGATCCTAATATACAATATTATAAACTACTACTACACACAATTATATTTCCAGCAATTAAATTACTTTATCTTAGGGTGGAAATCTTAATTGTAACCTTAATCCTAACCCTAACTTCAATTTTAAAAGTTCATAATATTTAAAGCTACAAAAATCACTATATGAATTAAAAAAAACCTAACTTCAAGAATGATCAAAATTGATTTCATTGATTTGCATCATTTATTTGTGAAGTATGTGAACCAATGAATTTTATCATCTTATATATTTTAAGGTATATAACAATGGTGAATTAGCACAAGTAGGTCTATCTCCTTGCTTTCATCCCTGTCATCCCTCTCATTTCATTTGTATAAAAGAATAGTTATAAATTAATTTAAATAATATATTATTAAAATATTAATTTAAAGAAAATTATGTGTAAAAATATTAATTATATAATATGTGTGTGTGTGTGTGTGTGTAGCCTTACTCCTATTAAAAAATTCAAAACTAAAATGAAAATAAATTAAACAATAAAAAATTTAAAAATAAAAAAATCCACCAAACAAAAAAAACCAAAGGACTTTTCAAGTAAACTTTTACAATAAAAGAATAAAAAACTAAATATAAAAAATAATGCTATAAAGAAAAAACTAATATTATAGTTGAGATCAAAGTGAGCCAAAATAAAAACTAAAAACCAATACAATTTAGTAATTGTTTAATTTTCTCTCTTGGTTCATGGGGAGTGCCATCAAAATGAAGTTAGTGATCCCTTATGCATAATAATATTCCTAAGACAAAACTGATTTGTTCTATCATACATGTTTGGCTTTTTTTGTGTGGGCCCCAAAAAACATGAGTAAAGCAAAAAGATAAAAACACTGACGGAAATGATCCAATGGTCAAAAACAGTGCGGTAGGAGGAGAGATTTTAGGCCACGTTTCAGAAGCAGATAACCATTTTTTTGCTGGGTCAAACTAGTTTATACAAATTTATGCTGGTTTGAAAGTGTGAGACAAGTATTCCGTAAATTGTGGTAAGAGAAGTCCACAATAAACAAAGCCTATCAGCTAAATATAATAACTAGTAATCGCATCTTAGTGTGCAATTGGTACACCAAAGAGGTGTGGAAGGTCAAATAGGGAAAAAATGGTCTTTTTCCACACATTTGTGTAGCACATGGGATCAAGTGGTAGTCCATTTAGCCAATGATGTTATTTGTCCAAAAAAAGTCTAAATCAAGAAGATAACCAAGCTTCATTACTAATAAGCTAATGTTATATTTGCAATAGGGAGGGAGGGAGAGAGAGAGAGAGAGAGAGAGAGAGAGAGAGAGAGAGAAGGGGGGTGGGGGGGTAGAATGAGAGAGGGAGAGATAGAAAGATAAGGATAGAGATAGAAAGTGATGCATATAGACAAGTAGAGAGAGGGAGAATATAGGAGTAGAGAGATTGAGAGATAACAAAATAGAGATAAAGGGGGATAGGGAAAAATAAATATTTAGAGATAGAGATAGAGATAGAGAAGCAAAGAGATACAGATATAGAAGTCTAGGAAGTGGGAGAGGGAGAGAGATGAATGTATGAGAGAGGGAGACATTTCTAGAGATAAAGGGGGAGAGAGGGAGATAGAGGTAGAGATGAAGAAAGAGGGAGAGAGGAAGATGGAGAGAAATAAATAGAGATATAGAGAGAGGGGAAGATGAATATATAAAGATACAGAGGTAGGGAGATAGAGAGAAGAAGAGGGAGATAAAGATAGAGAGAAATAAGGAGATGGAGAGAGAGATAGATAGGAAGAGATGGAGAGATATAGAGGAAGGGGGAGAGATACAGATACATGTGAAGAAAAATGGAGAAAGAAAGAGATATATGGTAGGATAAAGAGAAAGAGGGGTGGAGATAAAGATAATAGAAAAGGGGATAGGGAGGGAGTGAGAGAGAGATATAGGGAGAGATCGAGAGAAGGGAGGATGCAAGGAGTGAGAGATAGAAATATGGGAAGAGAAAGCTATAAAGAGAGACAAGGGTAGAGATATAGAGATAGGGGGATATGGAGAGAGAGAGAGAGAGAGAGAGAGAGAGAGAGAGAGAGAGAGAGAGAGAGAGAGAGAGAGAGAGAGAGAGAGAGAGAGAGAGAGTACAAGAGATAAAGTAAACAAGGGAGGGGGAGAGATAGAGAGATATATTGTGGGAAATTTAGGTGTGAGAGAGAGATGTAGGGAGAGGAAGGACATAGAGATAGAGAGGAAGATAGAGATGGTGGCAAAGATGGAGATTTGATTGCATTAGCTTTTTTCAAGTTTTAGAATCAAATTTCATGATCTATCATTGCTTTCCATTTGATGCTGGGTCATGGAGTTTCATGCAAAATCTGAGGGGAAAACACCTTGAAAATTTATACAAGTAAAGAAAAAATTTAGACCTTGAAACTTAAGTATGCCCCTTAGAAAGTGGTTATACATGCAGGGAGACTTTAGATTAATAATTATGCACTGATAGGTTCTATGTTTAGAATACTTTTTGTAAGAATTTGTTGAAAATAGCCAAGATCAAGATCACCTTGAATAGCAAAAACTAGAGACAGATATTTGATAAGAATAAACTGTGTCCTAATCAAGAAAAAAATAAGATCAATTGGATCATTAGAATTACATATAATGTATGATGATCCTTCTTATAAAGGCAAGGCTAAGAGAAAAGAGAGCACACAATGATGACATGTAGCTCAATGAGATGCAAGGGTAGGTAAAGGTAGGTAGGATAAATAGTAAAATATTCCACATGAGTTGGCTCACCCACCGAAGGTGGAATTATCACTCCATGATAAGTGGATATGATAAAGTAATAACAAGATCACACCATAAAAGGTGGAAATTATCCTGCATACACACTCCCAATATATTCACATCTCCCTAAGTGTCTTATATGAAAACTACAATGTTATACATGTACCTAAGTAAACTTAAGTAAAGTGTAATTATATCCAAGATGAATAAATAATTACACCAACACCCCCCCTTAAGTGCAACTTAGGGGAATTTACTTAAGTCTACAATGAAACTAAGCAATGCAAGATGGGTCCTAGCTACAAGGCCATGTTAGGTACCCATGTAAAAATGTGAATGCAATCTCCCATAAAGAGGGGAAAGAGAGAAAAACCCAATGGGAAAAAAATTCCCCCCAAAAGAGAGATGAAAACTATATACAAAGGAACTCTCAAAGAAACATGTGAAGGACAAAACCCCATGTGAGGAAAAAGGCCCCCCCATATGAGAGAAGAAGAGAGACCAAGTAGCGCCCCCCCCCCCCCCCTCAATATAGAATCTACACCAATGGTAGAAGCTCGAAACTGACTAAAGAAACTACTATATGAATGTTGAACAACGTTCCTCCCCTTGGGAAGAGACAAAACCAAAAGTGTATCCATGAAGTCTCCCCAATCATGAAGGTAAGAGGTAGGGAAAAAACTCATGATGAAAGAAGTCTCTAAAAACTAGTCAAGTGTCCCCATGTCAATGCTGAAAGTTGCCCCTCCAAAGGTGGTGTACTGATCCACACTACTGTAAAAGGAACTCCAAGATATAGTGGAGATGAATGTAGAACAAGTTCCAAAGAATCAAATGTCTCCTCTAAAGATAAAGAGACCTCCTCCAATTGTTGTACATAAGAATCCACAATCATGTCAACCTCGAAAGAATGATCATGTAGAGAATGCACAAGAGGGTCAAAGTGGTCCCTCACAAAAACTGAAGAAGGGTCATCTTCATAAAAGAGAAGATGAATATCATCAATGATGTCTCCCAAATCTGTAATGTAGGACTCCACAAACAAACCTGCAATGTCTGTCAAGTAGTCATCCCAATGAACTGAAGCTAGAAGACAAGGAATATCCTGTTGCACTGAATCACAAGAGGGGAAAATTGTCACATCATCCACATCATCAAGTGCAATAGGTGATGTGATATCAATAGAAGGAGATGCAATACTAGTCTCAAGAATTGGGTTACATGTGAGAATCCCCAAGTTCAAGTACCCAAAGTTCTCCTCGATATCTGAATCATCACAATAAGTGTGATCATCATGTGAAGAATCATCCTCATCAATAGGAATAAAATGTGAAATGGAGTACAATTGAGATGCAAGATCCACAACACCAGTTGTATTCATAAATCTACTCTCCAAGTCTCTAATGATAACCGTGTTAGTCAACACTTCCATTACGTCTATTTCGCGTCCTTTAAATTTTTCCTCCTTTGCAATTTTCCTTGAATTGAACCTCTCGCTTGAACCGTTCTAGAGTTCAAGGTTCAAGTTCAAGTGCGGTATGTAGTATAGAGGATTTGTTTTAAGTAGAGTGTTAAAAGGTCTTGGTGGTCATAGTTCATTGAACTTGAACCGTAAACCTTTAGAGTGGTTCAAGGTTCAAGGTTCAACATGTTAAAGTAAGTCTTGTGTAAGTCATGTTTTATAGTGGGTAAGCTTAGACAGGTTCGTATGTTTTACACTAATGTTGTTTTGAACTTGAACCTTCGAACTTCTTTTAGGAAGGGTTCAAGGTTCAAGGTTCAAAGTTAGAGGATTGATGACTTTGGAGATAAAGTGAACAAGTGTCGGCATATAGGGAATATTCTGAGTTTAAGAGATGAACCTTGAGAAAATGAGTTATGGTGAAAATTCATACTTGAGAATTATCATTCCAAGCAATCATTTCAAGTAAAGGATATGCACGAGAAAAAACTTACTATAAATAAACTGTCACAAATTAATCTTTTCGGCACGATTTGGCACAGAGGAGTATGTGGTTTTCAAATCACGACGAATCATGCAACCAATATTTTAGGTCAGTCCCTAAGATCTGTTTTATTTAAAATTAGTTACTTGCCTTCATTACTTGGTAGAAGACTAGCACAGCCAGCATTTCTTGTTCTCGGCTTTGTGAATTCTTAGTTTTGCATGAAAGGTGAGCGCAAGTTCTTCCTCTTTTCTCGTTGGTTTTCATAAATTGAAAGTGTTATTTGATTCTTCCATCAGTTCAATCAATTCTTCTTGCTATGTATTTTCTGATTGTAAATAAAAAATGAGACCAAAAATACCTCAAATAGACTAGAAGTCTTGGCTAGTCAGTTCCCTGCCTCACATAGGAGATACTTTTCAGCCATCAGTAGATTTAGAGGAATTTCATGAAAGACTGTGAAATTTTGCTAGTTCCCCTTTGATGCAAAAAATTTTAGATAGTGGGTTGGTAGAAGTTGCAGCATTTCGTCCAGTTGTGTCATGTCCAGAACTAGTTTTGGAATGTATGAGCAGATTTGATCCTGTAGAGAGGTGTATAAGAAATGCAGATGGTAAATTTTTGCTTTCAATTAGTCTGGATGTTGTTTCTATCATAATGAAAATACCAAAGAAGGAGCAATATGAGGACTCAATGGTATGCAAGTCGCAAGGACTTTTTTCGTAGAAGAAGTCATGTTATAGGAGTGTCATTGTGAGAAATTAGTTATTGAAATTTTAAAAGTGGGGTTCAAGATTGCCAAGCCCATTAACCTTAGAGCATATTATTCAATAAGTAAGGGACATGGTCATTTTGTTATATAGAATGTGGGGAAATCAGATAGCCTTTTACTGGGAAGATTGGATGTATTTCTTTATTCAGGTCATTTTTGGCAAAAGGAGATACATAGATTGGGCAGAGTTAATTGTAGAAAGAATGCATGAGGGATTAAGTTGCTTTGGGAACAAAAAATTCCATATGTACCTTGTATACTATTTAGCCTGCAGCCGTCAATGGGTAGGTCTGTATCACGAAACTTGGCAGAATGATATGAGAATATATAAATATCACCTACATTTGCAGCAACACAAGGTCACTGACAATTATTACAAGGTTCATAATATTTTCCTTGGCGGGTTGGTATTTGAGTTGAAAGGAGATATTCATAAGAGATTAACTAGGGAATCTATGTAGTTTATAAATATATATGGTAGATTTTATATTCAGTTCTCCAGGTTCACTTATTTGAGGGTTGGGGGTTTTGAAGGAGAACCCTACAAATTGCCAAGATATGTCTTTGACAAGCAAGTGTTAGTTGAATTTTGCAAGCAACTCGCTCATATAGATAAGAAGTATGGGGAGGAACACCAAACAAGGGTTTCCTTTCCCATTGAACTGACACATTACATTTGTAACAATGTCTCAGATGCTTTGAATTTGGAGTTAGAGTTCAAAAGTTTTAAATATCAGTTGTATTTTCCCTACACTGAATTTGATACTAAAGGATTTGCAATGACACACTTTACATTCAGGGAGAATTTTCAACATGTACCTGATCTAGAAGACTTTTGGGTGGATTGTGTGGATGAGTATGAAGTCCGAAAAAGAGCTCACCTAAGACACACAGTGCAATAAATTAAGGATTATGGTCTGAAGATAAACACTACAAATACTATGGATGATGAAAATGATTTGTTTGACCCCCACTTTATTGATCATAGGCAGCCAGGAGTAATACTAGAAATTCACTGGAAAAAAGATGAGGAAGAACAGATTCAAACCAGGACAATCTTGGCCATTCGAAGAATAGAGAAGTGGCTTAGAAAGCAGAAATTGAGTAGAAGCTCAAGGAATGGTTCAACCTCATCCAATGAGGTCTTGGTATCTAATTATTTTGTCCCATCTTGTGCTACAGGTTCACTGAGACAGGGAAAAAGAGAACAAAGAGAAAATACTGCAAATCAAAGAGGAGACAGCTTATGTCAGAGTCACTCGCTCCAGAACAAGGGTAAAAAGACAATCCTTGCCTATTGATACTGTGGTGGTTCACCTTGATATGGATACCACCTCAATTGACCTAATCAAAGAGTAACAAGGGCTAGCTGATGAGGGTAATTATTGGTAGGAACAGGAAGCCTTAAATGAAGTTACTACTATGGTAGTAAGGGAAGGAAAGGAGACTGAAACTGATTCAGAAAAGCCTCAAATTCCTTCAAGACCGGTATGGTTAGAAAATATGTTAAGAAGCAAGAAGAGAAACATTGTTCCAGACTCGATTCCAATAGAAGACATGGTGAGTAAATGCTTGGGAAAGACTCCAAAAGTGAAGAAGTCCAAAACTATGTCAAAAATTGACTTTGATGTAGATAGTGGGAACTAGATTGCAAAGATTGCATGCCCATTAACAGATGAAAAGACAGAAAACTCTAGAACTCAGGACTTCACTATTGAAAAGATAAATATTGGAACTACTTCTCAAGCCACAAATGTTCTCCACCTTGAAGATTCAACAAAGAAGATCATAACCCAAAACCTGGAAAGATGAAAAAGATAACCATTAGATGAAAGAGATGTTATGAAGGATGGCAGAATACATTGAAGCAATCAATGCTCTAAAACCTCAACCTGTGTCACAACTTCCTATGTCCTTTGATCCTAAGTCCCCTGCAAATCAGAAGACTTTGGAGCACATACAAACATGCAGGTTGATCACAAAAACTATGATGGAGTGGCTAGAAAAGATTCAGAAGTCTGGTGCAGAGTGCTTTGTTAATCTAAGCAAGGTATATAATGGGGTGATGCAAGTAATGAAGGAGGTAGAAGTTGAAATCGTCAATTGGAAGAAAGAGGAAGCTAAATGGGCATCAAAAGTTGTGTAGATGAGAGAAGTACAGAATTATGGGGTAATGAAGTTTCTTGCAGAAAGACCTATGGCAGGCCTTGATGACAGCATTTTGTACGTGTGCCAAAGGAACATTGAATGGAGAAATTCTCTGATAAAATAGGCTTATGTGGACTACACGAAATTGATAAATCATCTTGCAAAATTAGTTACTTCCATGAGAAATGAGCTCGTGTGTATTGAGATAAAATGTCTGAAAGATGATGGAAGAACCCTTGAAACGATCGAGGTTATAATAGGATCATTTACGAGAAAAATCAATTATGTGAAAGAAGCTAAGGGTTTGGTTAGAGATGACTTAAGTGTGATTGCTAAGATTGAATCACTCCTATTTTTATGCATTGGACATTTGGATAGTCACTTCGACAAATTCGTACAAGTTAACAGGGAAAAAGAGGTTTGGAAACAATGTATGGCACACATGGGATTACCTCACAATACAATCATTCAGTACTTCGTCACTGCTTATGTGGATTGGAAGAAAGAAGCAGTTATCAGAACTGCATAATGATGTTTTTCATTGATGATAAATCCTTTTTCACTTGTTAGTTGCATAAACAATATTATTTTATACTAGTTTCACTAACTTTGCGGGGCGGAAATTGTTAGCTTTCTGTGTTTCCTGTTATAACTGCTGGTTGGGTTGTGGCTATATAACAATGTTTTGAAGACTCTGGGAAGGTCTAAAAAACTGTGATTTTTGGAGCATCAAAGAATATCAATTTATGTTTTGAATTCTTTGGAACTGGATTGACCGATTTATGAATGAAAATGATTATGGTGTGCAGTCTTTGAATCTGTGCATTTAAAGATTGGTGATATATCTTTAAAAACAATCTGCTATGTGCATGATATCATTGTTCTTATCAGTCAATTCTATGTTTTCTTGAATTCATTGTTATATATGTTTGTTAGAAGATTCATTATGGATTGAGTTGTGCTGGTTCCCCTTGCCTTGTGAGGCATGAGAGAGTATCGATCAGAATCAATACTGCATTGAACTTGCTTTGCTCTGAATTTATGGAATGAACTTATGTGAAAGACAGAGTCTGTGAGCTTTTATTTAATCTTCAAAATTTTCTCTTTGTTTTATATTATGGCATTCCTTTGTGTTGATAGATGAATGCTAAAGCCTTTAAATGCTTTCTAGTTAAAAGGATCTTCATTGTCAAGATTTTCTATGTAGAATTCATTGCAAATCATATGAGGAGTTGTCCTCTAATGTAGAGGATGGATTTTGATTAGTTCATTCAACTGTTGGTTGATTTGTGTCCTTTCATTAAGAGGTGTACAAAAGTCATATTATCATTTAGAGAAAATAAATATTGAAATTACAAGAAAGGGAAAAATCTGTTGACCAATAGATTTTTGGTGACTCTGCTAGGGAGTCAAAATATAAGACTGGTTGCCTAGTTGTAAAACTGGAGTCAAAGAGATATACTAGGTCCCAAAGAAGGGAGGGGATAGTTGATTATGATTTTCAAGAGTTATAGAACCTCAATTTTCAACCCAATTTCCACCTCAAAGATGAGCGAGAAGTAGGCCTCCTTCCCCATCCTAACCATCTCTTGTGTCCTTAGTTTGTCAAGCTTTGACCTTGCGTGGTATTGCTTTACCAAATATAATCAACCTAACTCCGCTCAATATCATCTTTCCAATGGCAGTAAATAATCCTTGGGGGGCCGTTGTAGGTCCATTGAACTTAGGATTAAGTTTGAATCCCTTACCCAAATGTGCTAGAGATCACTTGCCAAAATTCAGTGGGGATGGGAAAATCATTGTCGATGAGCACTTGAATGTATTCAATGTGGCTTGTGGGATAATAGTTGTTCAACTTGAGGATGTTGTTGTAAGATTGTTTATTCAAACACTAACTAGAGTAGCAACAGATTGGTTCTATCACTTACCAAATAGTGTGATAACAAACTCGTGGGATTTGAAAACAAGGTTTGGGGCAAGATTCAAAGTGGTTGAAGATGAACACTCTCTCTTGGCTCAATTGGCCCAATTAAAGAAAGAGATCCCAGAGTCTGTGAGGGACTTTGTAGAAAATTTTGATAAGATTGTGCATAAAATTCCATTCAATCAAAAACCCTTAGATGATAATCTGAAGTGTTATTTTATTAATTCCATGCCTTCAGAAATAGGTTTCCTGATCTGCATGCAAAGAGCTACAAATTTAAGTGCTGCCAAAACACTTGTCGTTGAGTTGGAAGATGATCTAATCACGGTAGGTAAATGGGAAAGAGTAGTACAGACACCTACTGCCCAACCTTCTACTTCTTCTGACCATGTGATCCAGAGATTGATGAATGATGTGATTACTCTTAAAATATAATTACCTAAAGCTAGTACCTCATACTCATCTCCCTATCAAGATGTACCTAGGAGAAATACAAATCAGTCTTTAGGCTATGGAAACAAGTCTTTGCAATTACCTCCTACTCAGCAGAGGTTGGCAATTGAGGCACCACCACCTAAAGGGAGTATGTATGTTTTTCATCTCACAGATGAACATGATGGTAGTTCTTGTCCTAAGATGGTGTGTTATGCACAATTGATGAATTCTAAAGATACCCCAAGTGAGTGGACTGAGGAAGAATCTTTAAAGCGACCTAGCGACTCTGAAATCCACTTCCTAGAGTATGAGTCAGATTGAGAAAGGGGGGTGATATTTTAGTTACTTTAGAAGATCCTTCATGCACTGTGCTCACAAGAAATCAACAAAATGTGAAACCTTAGGGCGCTTCTTCATCATCTGCTATCAATTTCAAGGTTAAGGAGATTGTTTCAAAATTTCATAACAATGATCAAAAACTACAAGAGTCTCTATTGTTAAGGTCTGCTGAAAAGGGAAGTTCATTTGATATTGTAGAGTTTTGCAAATCCTCCCAAATTCAAATTACACCTGCTGAGTATCTTAAGCTAAACCCCAAAGAGCTAGATACATTTGTTCAGTTCGTAAAAGGGAATAATGTACTACAAGCTAATGGAACACAATAGTCAATAAATGTCACATTGTCCTCACACAGTGATGAACCAAATCGCTCAGTTGCTCGCGAAAAGATGCCTGAAATAACTGCTCTCCAAACAGATGACTCTTTGTCTACCCTTGAGTCAAAACCTGAACCCTTTTACATATCATTGTTTATAAATGGTCATAAGTTAAATAATTGTATTATAGATTCAGGTGCATCTGATAATATAATGCCTTTTGTAGTAGCTAAAGCATTATGGTTGTCCTTGATGAAAACTTTTGGTAGATGCTACTCTATACATTCAAAACAGATTCCTCTGTTAGGACAAATTAAGGATGCTCGGGTAGTTCTTGCCGCTCACCCAAAAAAAGGAATTAAGTTGACTATTCTAATAGTTGACATCCCAGCCAGCTATGGCATGTTGCTAAGTCATACTTTCTATAGAGATTTAGGAGGTGAAATTAAAATGGATTGGTCTCAAGCTACAATTCTAGTTGGAAAACATCGAGTCATTCTGCAGCCTGAACCAAAGTCTAAATTCATTGTTTTCCCTTATAACGATCCAAGAGCTCAAATTATGTATCATGAATGTCAATTTGGAAACTACATGATTCTGGTCGATAATGCAATAGTGGGAGATTCATCATGACCTAAGGGAGAAGAAAGTATGTGGTTAATGGAGTTTGATTGCAGTTATGCAGCATTAGGCTTAGGTGCAGGGGTAGTGTTAATTCCACCTTCTGGCAATCATATTTCTTTTTCTTTTAAATTGGAATTCAAAAACACCAACAATACAATTGAGTATGAGGCTTTGTTGTTAGGTTTAGCTAAAGCTAAGAGACTGGGACTAAGACTCTTGCAAGTTAAAGGAGATACTGAATTGATTGTAAAATAGGTCAGAGGGTTGTTTAATGTAAAAAATGAAAGGTTGAGGCGCTATCAGAATAGAGTTTGGGACGAAATCGAGGATTTTGATTCATTGTCCATTGAGGCTATTCCTAGAGAACTAAATTCAAAAGAAAATTCGTTAGTCATGTCAGCCTCCTTACTGATTCCACATCTTGAATTTGTTGATGATGTTTATAGAGTAGAGTTAGTATATCGACCTAGTGTCCCAGATAACCTTGAATTCTGGAAAGCATTTGAAAATGACAAACAAATTAATAATTTTATGCAAAGTACAGAAACATTTTCTTCTACATATTTTGAAGGTTCAGATGTAGAGTGTAAGGAATTTTCACCAGAACGAGCCAAGGAGTTGACTGATGGAGTTATGCAATTGAAAGGTAACAAGATCCTTAAAGGGTTGGTTTCATTAGAGCGTCTGCTCGATCATCATGATGCCTACAAGAAAAACAAAGGTGACAAATCCCCTAAAGTTCAAGATGTTGGAGGTTACGAAAGGATTAACATCGGTACTAAAGATGAACCTAAATATGTCAATCTGGGAAAATGTTTTATGCCTGCAAAAAAAGAGAGATTCATTACTCTGTTGCTAGAGTTCAAGGATGTGTTCGCTTGGTGCTATGATGATCTAAAGAATTTCAGAGACAGAAAATTCCACCATCAAATTCCTCTGAAACTTGGAGTAAGTCCTTTTCGACAAAAGCTTAGAAGTTTCAATCCTAAGGTAGCTAAGGCCATATTTCAAGAAGTAGAAAAAATGTTAAAGGCTAGGATTATATACCCCATCCATCAATCTACATGGATAGCTAATATTGTTCCTTTTAGGAAGAAAAATGGACAAATAAGGATTTGTGTAGATTTTAGAAATCTGAATCAAGCTAGCCTAAAAGATACTATCCATTACCAGCCATGGACCACATTTTACAAATAGTTTTAGGTTCTGAGATGATGTCTATGCTCGATAGATTTTTAGGTTACAATCAGATCGGTGTCTTAGAAAGTGATCAACATAAAAATTCCTTTATTACTCCCTGGGGTATGCTTGCTTATAGCCAAAAGTCATTTGGTTTAATCATTGTAGGAGCGACATTTCAGCGTGCTATGGATTTGTCCTTTGGTCATTTGAAGGATAAGATAATTGTTGTGTACCTAGATGACTTAACCATTTTCTCAAAAAGAAGAAAAAATCACCTAAGGGATTTGAGACAAGTGTTACAGAGGTGCTGTGAGCATGGGATGTCCTTAAACCCAAAAAAGTCAGTGTTTGGGGTGATAGAGGGTAAGTTGCTTGGCCATATTATTTCTAAGGAAGGAGTAAGAATAGACCCTGAAAGGGTAAAGGCAATTCAACAGCTAAGTCTACCCTCAAATAGAAATGCCATTAGATCCTTCTTTGGACTGGTAAATTTTCTAAGGAGGTTCATCCTGGACTTTGCAAAGACAACCAAGTAAATCGTAAATTTGATGAGTGAAAAACAAGCTTTTAAATAGAATGAGGATGGGAAGAAAGCATTCAAATCAATAAAGAATGCTATTGGTCATGCACTTGTTTTGGTTAATCCTAATTTTATGAAGAATTTCATTATTTACTGTTACTCCTCGGAGCACACTATGTCAGGAATTCTATTGCAAAAGAATGAAGGTAATGAAGAAGTCCCAATATCATTTATGAGTGTACCTCTAAAAAAGCATGAATTGAAATATTCACTAATGGAGAAACAAGCATATGCGGTTGTGAAGGTCGTACAGTAGTTCAGGTACTATATTCTCCATTCCCATGCTATTGTTTATGTGCCCCATTCTGTAGTCAAGAGCATATTGACACAACAAGATATAGGAATGAATAATAGAGCCTCCTGGGTGTCAAAAATTCAAGAGTTCAATTTAGATATCAAGCCCACAAAATTGGTAAGAGGACAGGTTTTGTGCAAGTTAATCGCTGAGAGTAAGGAGGAAGTAACAGAGGAATTGCCCCTAGTCTTGTTTGTCGGACTCTAGGATTCCTTGTTTGCAGATGTTGCCTACCATTTGACCTATGGAGATTGTGCAACACATCTTTCTTCAAAAGAAAAGAGGAACTTGAGATTAAAGGCTGCCAAATACGTCATTTTTAATGATGTATTATATAAAAGGGGATTAGATGGAACTTTCTTGCACTGTGTAGATAAATCGCTCCAAGAGTCTTTATTGAAAACATTCTATGATGAGGCTTGTGGCGGCCATTTTTCATCAACGGTAACTGCTTATAAAATTTTGAGGAATTGTTATTATTGGCCAGGAATGTTCAAAGATGTGTATGCATGGGTAGCCAAGTGTGAGAACTATAAATTGTTCATAGGTAAGCCATAGCTTGCAGCGTTACCACTCTGACCCATGATTGTGGATGAACCCTTCAAACAATGGGGTTTGGATTTTATAGGTCCTTTGATGCCTACTTCAAGTGTAGGGCATACACATACACTGACAGCTACAGGCTATTTTATGAAATGGGGGGAAGCCATTCTGGTATAGAAGACATCTTCAGAGGTTGTTTGTAACTTTCTGAAGAAGAATATTTTGGTTCGATTTGGAGTTTCGCTAAAAATTGTGGCTGATAATGCCACTAATTTCTCTTCTACTGAGATCTCATTATTCTGCTATGATCATGGGATATCCCTCACTCACTCTTCTGATTATTATCCTCAGGGAAATAGTCAAGTTGAATCCATCAATAAGAACCTTATAAATATTATGAAGAAATTAGTGAGTGAAAACTTCAAAGATTGGCATAAAAAATTGTATGAAGTTCTTTGGGCTGATCGTACATCACCAAAAAGGGCTATTGAGATGTCACCATTTGAACTATTCTATGGTGTAGGGGCTCAGGTAGCACTTCCTCTAGAACTTGCAGCTACTAAGTTACAGACTGTCATTGAGGATGCTTATTTTCAGGATTCTTTGGAAAAACGGATTATGCATTTAATGAGGATTGATGAGGAAAGAGATAAATTAGTAGACCAGATAATAGAGCATCAGATGAGGGTGAAGAAGATATTTGACAAGCAGGCTAGGCCATGGAAATTCATGTTAGGTGATCAGGTACTGCTTTGGGATAGAAGAAGGGAACCAAAGGGAGCTCATATGAAGTTTGAATCACTCTGGAAAGGACCATTCTTGATTCATGAGGTAAAGGGGCCAAATTCATTCAAACTTGCATATCAGGATGCACCTTCTCTTCCCCTATCTTATAATGGACAGGATCTAAAATTATATCGATTGTAAAAGAAGTCCTTTGTAGATCTTGTATATAAGTTTTTGTTGCATGTAGTTACTTGCTGCTTTTGTTTTGTGGTGTTTCAGTTCTTTCTTTCTGTAATTTTGTTTGCAAAACCAGAGATTCTGAGTTCATGTCTTGGTCCTTCTTAGTCTCAGTCCCCAATTAGAGCCAATGTTAGTCCGCACTTGCATTATGTCTATTTTGCATCCTTTAAATTTTTCCTCCTTTGCATTTTTTCTTGAACTGAACCTCCTGCTTGAACCATTCTAGAGTTCAAGGTTCAAGTTCAAGTGCGGTATGTAGTATAGCGGCTTTGTTTTAAATAAAGCGTGAAAAGGTCTTGGCGGTCATAGTTCGTTGAACTTGAACCATGAACCTTTAGAGTGGTTCAAGGTTCAAGATTCAACATGTTAAAGCAAGTCTTGTGTAAGTCATGTTTTATAGTAGGTAAGCTTAGGCAAGTTCGTGTGTTTTACACTAATGTTGTTTTGAACTTGAACCTTTGAACTTCTTTTAGGAAGGGTTCAAGGTTCAAGGTTCAAAGTTCATGGATTGATAACTTTGGAGATAAAGTGAATAAGTGTCAACATATAAGGAATATTCTACGTTTAAAAGATGAACCTCGAGAAAATGAGTTATGGTGAAAATCTGTACTTGAGAATAATCATTCCAAGCAATCATTTCAAGTAAAGGATATGGAGGAGAAAAGACTTGCTATTAATAAACTGCTAGAAATTAGTCTTTTTAGCATGATTTGGCACAGATGAGTATGCAGTTTTCAAATCATGATGAATCGTGCGACCGATATTTTAGGCCAGTCCCTAAGATCTGTTTTATTTAAAATAAGTTACTTGCCTTCATTATTTGCCCAGTTTGGTAAGTAGAAGATTAGTGCAGGAGGCATTTCTTGTTCTCGGCTCTATGAATTCTCAGTTTTGCACGAAAGGTGAGCGTAAGTTCTTCCTCTTTTCTCGTTGGTTTTCATAAATTGAAAGTGTTATTTGATTCTTCTATTTGTTCAGTCAATTCTTCCTGCTATGTCTTTTCTGATTGTAAATAAAAAATGAGACCAAAAATACCTCAAATAGACTAGAAGTTTTGGCTAGTCAGTTCCATGCTTGACATAGGAGATACTTTTCTACCATCAATAGATTTAGAGGAATTCCATGAAAGAGTGTGAAATTCTGCTAGTTCCCCTTTGATGCAGAAAATTTTAGATAGTGGGTTGGTAGAAGTTGCATCATTTCCTCAAGCTGTGTCATGTCCAGAACTAGTTTTGGAATGTATGAGCAGATTTGATCCTATAGAGAGGTGTATAAGAAATTCAGACGGTAAATTTTTGCTTGCAATTAGTCAGGAGGTTGTTTCTGTCGTAATGAAAATACCAAAGAAGGAGCAATATGAGGACTAGATAGTATGCAAGTCGCAAGGAATTTTCTCTGAGAAGAAATCATGTTATAGGAATGTCATTGCGAGAAATTGGTTATTGAAATTTCAAAAGGGGGGTTCAAGATTGCCAAGCCCATTAACCTGACAGCATATCATTAAAGAAATAAGGGACATAGTCATTTTGTTACATAGAATGTAGGGAAATCAAATAGCCTTTTACTGGGAAGATTGGATGTATTTCTTTATTCAGGTCATTTTTGGCGAAAGGAGATACATAGATTGGGTAGAGTTAATTGTAGAAAGAATGTATGAGGGATTAAGTTGCTTTGGGAACAAAAGTTTCCATATGTCTTCTTACCTTGTATACTGATTACCCTGCACTCGTCAATGGGTAGGTCTGTATCACGAAACTTGGTATAATGATATAAGAATATAAGAATATCACCCGCATTTGCAACAACGCAAGGTCACTGACAATTATTACAAGGTTCATAATATTTTCCTTGGCAGGTTGGTATTTGAGTTGAAAGGAGATATTCATAAGAGATTAACTGAGGAAGCTATGCAATTTATAAGTATATATGGTAGCTTTTATATTTAGTTTTCCAGGTTCACTTATTTGAGGGTTGGGGGTTTTGAAGGAGAACCCTACAAATTTCCAAGATATGTCTTTGACAAGCAAGTGTTAATTGAAGTTTGCAGGCAACTCACTCATATAGATAAGAAGTATGGGGAAGAACATCAAACAGGGGTTTCCTTTCCCATTGAATTGACACATTACATTTGTAATAGTGTCTCAGATGCTTTGAATTTGGAGTTAGAGTTTAAAAGTTTTAAATATCAGTTTTATGTTCCCCGCACTAAATTTGATACTAAAGGATTTGCAATGACACACTTTACATTCAAGGAGAATTTTTGACATGTACCTGATCTAGAAGACTTTTGGGCAGATTGTGTGGATGAGTATGAAGTCCAAAAAAGAGCTCATCTCAGACTCACGGTGCAACAAATTTTAAGGATTATGGTCTAAAGATAAACACTACAAATACTGTGGATGATGAAAATGATTTGCTTCACCCCCAATTTGTCGATGATAGGCAACCAAGAGTAATACAAGAAATTGACTAGAAAAAAGATGAGGAAAAACAGATTCAAACCAGGACAATCTTGGTCATTCGAAGAATAGAGAAGTGGCTTAGAAAGAAGAAATTGAGAAAAAGCTCAACAAAGGGCTCAACCTCATCCACTAAGGTCTCAATATCTAATTATCTTATCCCATATTGTGCTGCAAGTTCACTGAAACAGGGAAAAAGAGGACAGAGAGCAAAGATAGCGCAAATCAAAGAGGAGACAACTTCTGTCAGAGTCACTCACTCCGGAACAAGGGGTAAAAGACAATCCTTTCCTATTGATACTATGGTGGTTGACCTTGATATGGATACCACCTCAATTGATCCAATCAAAGAACAATAAGGGCTGGCTGATGAGGGTAATAATTGGTAGGAACAAGAAGCCTTAAATGAAGTTACTACTATGGTAGTAAGGGATGGAAAGGACACTGATTCAGATAAGCCTCAAATTCCTTCAGGACCAGTATGGTTAGAAAATATGTTAAGCACCAAGAAGAGAAACATTGTTCCAACCTCGATTCTAGTAGAAGACATGGTGAGTAAATTCTTGGGAAAGACTCCAAAATCGAAGAAGTCCAAAACTATGTCAAAAATTGACCTTGATGCAAATAGTGGGAACTAGATTGCAAAGATTGCACACCCATTAACAGATGAAAAGACAGAGAACTCTACAACTTAGGACTTCACTGTTGAAAAGATAAATATTGGCACAACTTCTCGAGCCATAGATGTTCTCCACCTTGAAGCTTCAACAAAGAAGATCATAACCCGAGCCTAGAAAGATGAAAAAGATAAGCATCAGATGAAAGAGATGTTACGAAGGATGGCAGAATACATTGAAGCAATCAATGCTCCAAACCCTCAACCTATGTCACAGCTTCTGATGTCCTTTGATCCTAAGTCCCCTGCAAATCAGAAGACTTTGGACCAAATACAAAAATGTAGGTTGATCACAGAAACTATGATGGAGTGGCTAGAAAAGATTCAGAAGTCTGGTGTAGAGTACTTTGTTAATCTAAGCAAGGTATATGATGGGGCGATGCAAGTAATGAAGGAGCTTGAAGTTGAAATCATCAATTGGATGAAAAAGGAAGCTAAATGGGCCTCAAAAGTTGCACACATGTGAGAAGTGCAGAATTATGGGCTAATGAAGTTTCTTGTAGAAAGACCTGTGGCAGGCCTGGATGACAGCATTTTGTATATGTGCCAAAGGAACATTGAATGGAGAAATTCTCTGATAAAACAGGCTTATGAGGACTTCATGAAATTGATAAATCAACTCACAGAATTAGTTACTTCCATGAGAAATGAGCTCGTGTGCATTGGGATAAAATGTCTGAAAGATGATGGAAGAACCCTTGAAATGATCGAGGTTATAATAGGATCTTTTACGAGAAAAATCAATCATGTGAAAGAGGCTAAGGGTTTGGTTCGAGATGACTTAAGTGTGATTGCTAAGATTGAATCACTTCTATTTTTATGCATCAGACATCTGGATAGTCACTCCGACAAAGTCGCACAAGTTAACAAGGAAAAAGAGGTCTGGAAACAATGTATGGCACACGTCAGATTACCTCATAATACAATCATTCAATAATTCATCACTACTTATGCGGATTGGAAGAAAGAAGCAGTTATCAGAACTACATAGTAATATTTTTCGTTGATGATAAATCCTTTTTCACTTGTTAGTTGCATAAACAATATTATTTTATACTGGTTTCACTGACTTTGCGGGGTGGAAATCATTAGCTTTCTGTGTTTCCTATTATAACTGTTGGTCAGGTTGTGGCTATATAACAATGTTTTGAAGACTCTGGAAAGGTCTAAAAAACTGTGATTTTTCAAGCATCAAAGAATATCAGTTTATGTTTTGAATTTGTTGGAACTAGATTGACTGATTTATGAATGGAAATGATTATGGTGTCCAGTCTTTGAATCTGTGCATTTAAAGGTTGGCGAACCATCTTTAAAAACAATCTTCTATGTGCATGATATCATTATTCTTATCAGTCAATTCTATGTTTTCTTGAATCCATGGTTATATATATTTGTTAGAAGATTCATTGTGGATTGAGTTGTGCTGGTCCTCCCATCCCTTTGAGGCATGAGAGAGTATCGATCAGAATCAATATTGCATTGAACTTGCTTTGTTATGAGTTTATAGAATGAACTTATGTGAAAGACAGAGTCTGTGAGCTCTTATTTAATCTTCAGAATTTTCTCTCTGTTTTATATTATGGCATTCCTTTGTGTTGATAGATGAATGCTAAAGCCTTTCTATTCTTTTTGGTTAAAAGCATCTTCATTTTCAAGATTTTCTATGTAGAATTCATTGTGAATCATATGAGGAGCTACCCTCTAGTGTAGAGGATGGATTTTAATTAGTTCATCCAACTGTTGGTTTATTTGTGTACTTTCATTAAGAGGTGTACAGAATTCATATTATCATTTAGAGAAAATAAATATTTCAATTACAAGAAAGGGACAAATTTGTTAACCAACAAACTGAATCAGGTGTGAACTTCACAATTTTTGTTGTTGCCCCATGACTGATTTGATAGATGGAAAAAAGATTGTTTGTCAAATGGGGTACACAAAACACATCATTGAAGGAGTTATCCCCGTCGCAATACATCCTTTCCTAATCACATCCATTTAAATATGATTTCCCATCAAAATTTGTGGCATGGTGCAAGGCTCAAATGAAGAGAACATAGGTTGTGAAGATGCCATACGATGAGAAGCTCGTGAATCTAGAAGCCATCTCCCTGAATCATGACTTGTAGTAGCACAAAGAGCTTGTCCCTTACCTTTTGATTGTGAGGAAGGGGAAGGAGATAAATCCTTCTTCTTATAAGTGGATGGTAAATCAATGTTGTTGTTTTTTGAGGATGTTGATCAACTCATCAATTTTCTTTGTGTGGCAATGATCCTCATCATGACCACTTTTTTTGCAATAAGAACAAAACCTCTCCTTATATGGTTTTCCCTTAGGTGAGGAAGTAGAATCCCTTTTTTGTGGAGAGTAAGATTGTGATCCATCTTGTTGTGTCTTAGGCTTGAACTTCTTCTATTTCTTGTTGGAATTATTTCCTTGATTCTCTTGATTACCTTTAGTAGGCACCAAAACTTGTGACTTTGAAGATTTGAGAATCCCCATGCTCAACAACTTAGATTTCTCCAACATCAACATTTTTGTGAATGAATCAAAAGAAGGCATAGTGAAGGAACTACCCATTGTCAAGCGATGGGTTTGGAAGATAGAAACAAATGTTGCATACTCTGATGAAGCCTTCCCAAAAGGTTGTAGAGCAACTATGCATCCTTCTTATCAATGCCACAATCCTTCAACTACGCCCTTAGCTCACTTTCCTTGGTAACATAATCTTGGATTGTATCAAAGTTCTTGGGATCCAACATGGTGAGATCATTATCAATTTGATAGCCTCTAATCTCATCATTTTTCTTGTACAATTTTCCCAAGACATCCCATGCTTCCTTAACTGTTTTACACTTGTCAATGTGAAAGATGAGATCCATTGATACATATTTTCTTAAGGTACCAATTACCATGATGTTCTTAGTGAGTCAATCCAAGTGACCATTGGGATCATCCTTAGGATCAGCTGGTGTAGTTATAGTTCCATCAATATAATGAGTTAATCCTTTTTACATTAGTTTACTTCATTCATCAATTTTCCATGAAGCATAGTTATGTGGAGTTAAAAGTGGAAATTTAGGAGAACTCATAGCATCAAAATGTAAAAGGAAAAAGAAAAGAGAGGCACAATCACACAAGACACCCCCCCCCCCAAAATTACTCAATCAAGAAACCCCAATGGCTCTGATACCATGTAATAATTTGTTGAAAACAACCAAGATCAAGAGCACATTGAATAGAACAAAACAGAGACAAAATATTTGATAAGAATAACTTGTATTCTAATCAAGAGCAAAGTAAGATCAATTGGATCATTAGAATTACACACAATGTATGATGAGCCTTCTTATAAAGGCAAGGCTAAGAGACAAGAGAAAACATAATGATAACATGTGGCTCAATGAGATCCAAGGGTAGGTAAGGGTAGGTAGGAGAAATAGTAAAATATTCCACATGAGGTGTATCACCCACTGAAGGTAGAATTATCACTCCACAATAAGTGGATATGATAAAGTAATAACAAGATCACACCATAAAAGGTGGAAATTCTCCTACGTACGTACTCCCAATGTATGCACGTCTCCCTAAGTGTCTTATAAGAAAACTACAATGTTATGCATGTACCTAAGTAACTTGTAATTATATCCAAGATGAATAAATAATTACACCAACACTTTTTTAGTAGGAGCATGTATTATTTTTAAATTTGATCAAGTGGTTTTTTTCATAGAGGTTTGGAATCAAATTCATGATCTATAATTTATCTTCTCTCAATTTGTGTATGATGGATCATGGAATTTGATCTACAATGTGGAGGGAGGAATGCCTTAAAA
Source organism: Cryptomeria japonica (assembly GCF_030272615.1). Lineage (NCBI taxonomy): Eukaryota > Viridiplantae > Streptophyta > Pinopsida > Cupressales > Cupressaceae > Cryptomeria > Cryptomeria japonica. The sequence goes on from NC_081414.1 coordinate 722,098,175, forward strand.
ATTTAAACAAGAAGAAAATTTTATTTAAGACCTTAAAACTTGGACACATTCCTTAGAAAGCGATCCCATGTAAGGGGGCTTTAGATTTAATAATTGTGGAGTTATAGGTTCTATTATTACAAGAATTTCTATATAGTAATATGTTTTATTTTTAGATTTGATCAAGTAAAGTTTTTTTCTAGGCATGTTGGATCAAATTTCACTATCTATCATTTCTCTTCTCTCACTTTTTACTTCTAATGATGAATCATGGAGTCTAGTCCAAAACATTGATAGTAAAATCAATAATGTACTTATTTTAATATAGAGCAGTTCTAATTGATTATTTTTGTGTCACAGGTGTTGATTTTGCACTTTATAGTCTTGACATTTTAATATGGGAGCATTGCAACTTTGGGATATCTAATGTTTGGCAATGAGTTGTTATCACAAGTAACATTGAACCTCCCAAGAAAAAAAATAGCTTCAAAGATGGCAATCTATACAACACTGATTAATCTGTTTACTAAATATGCATTGATACTTACTCCATTGTCTACAACCTTGGAAGAGTTATTACCTCCATCAAATATATCATCAAAAACAACAATTTTATTATGGAGCACATGCATCAAAACCTTACTATTGGTTGGTATAGTTGTTGTAGCACTTGTAGTACCATTTTTTGGTTACCTAATGGCATTGATTGGCTCTTCATTCAATTGTTTAGTTTCTTTTATTCTTCCATGCTTATGCTACGTGAAGATTTCTGGGGTAGGGATTTCTAGGTTCAAGATTATACTTATTCGTATAATTTGTGTTGTGGACATCATAAATTGATTTTAGGAACTTACTCTCTTTGTGAAAAATATTGCAGACAATATATGATGATATTAGGTGTCTTATTGCAGAGAAGTTAATATGCTAGTGTTGACATTTGAGGCATCTTATTTCCTCTAACATTATATTATTATTTATTTGGCATTTCCAATTTTTCTTTCAGAAATAGATATTGCTAGCCTTTCCCTTGATTCTTCACTCTTTAAAACAATAGAAGCATTTGACGTTGTCTTTTTGTCTAGTTCTTGATGGAATCATTTTTTACTTCCAAGAATTCTATTTCTTCTTGTAGATTTACTAAATTTCTTATGTAAATTCGTTACTAAAATTAATTATTTAGTGTGGTGTATTTAGGAGTTATGTTTAGTCATATTAGATATTTATTTGGGATCATTTGTAAAGTTGTATCTAATATTGGTTTAGTTATTTTATGTATGAGAGACACGAATTAATTTATTATTATTTGAGAAAAAAATATTTAATATTTTTGTCAAAAACTAAATTAACGTTGTGTACTCAGAGGACTTAACATAACTTTGGGTTGGCATCTCACTATAAAGAGGAGGATTTAATGTAATTATCTAATTTCTTTTCTTGGGTTAGTTTCTATTATTTCTACCTTGTATTGACCAATACATCTTTACTGGTAAAATATTGGTCTAAAAATTTTTGTCACTACTAATTCAAAATTTAATAATAATAAGCATCCATTAAAAAAACTACCTAAAATTTGCACTAGACATTGAGTTTATCTAATTAGATGAAATGGTGGAAAGATTATATCCATGTGAATGTTATTGCAAATTGTAAAATGTCACTTAATAAAAAAATAGTTAAAAGGAAAACAATAGAAAAAACATTTTTTTTTTTTTAATTATAAATTGAATTTACATTAAAAAATGACAACTGGTACACTGCATGCTCACCCTACATCAAAATTGACAAAAAAAATAATTGTTAATATCATATAAAAGAAAAATAAATTATACCATAACAGAATTGATAAAACATATAATAATCTTTGTTCTAAATAATCTTCACGTTTATCAAATAAACTAGTAGATCACTTCTATGTCTACTAGTTCCCTTCTATAATTCAATGCCACTTTTACATATAAAAATATTAAAATCTATCAATTGAAAAGCTATCCTACACTATTTTAAAAGGTTATTTTGATCATTTTCAAAATTGACAAATTAATAGAAAAAACACTTACCAACTCCAAAAAATAATGACACATATATGAGCTCATAAATTTGTGGGAAAGTCTTCATCGTGCAAAAAATTCTTTCTCTAGTGTAAATGAAGTATGTCAATCACATCCTTCACTATCCTCTCTACTGCAACTTCCGAGCTGCAATGGGTATTTTTGGTAACAACCAACACGAAAAAGAAAAAGTATCAAATAATGTTCAATTATTTGGGTGAATAAGCAACTTAATAATTACTATTAAAATTAATCTAATATTAAAATGAAATTTCTTTCTCTAATGAAAATGAGGTATGTGAATCACATCCTTCACTATTATCTCTAGTGCATCTTTGGAGCTGCAATGGGTATTCTTAGTAACAATCAATTACAAAGAAGTACCAAATAATGTTCAATTATTTGGGTGAGTAAGCAACTTAATACTTAGTATTAAAAATCAATATAATATTGCAAATGGGGTAACAAACTAAGAAGGTGTAATCTTGGAGGAAACTCCATGGTTAAGTATACTTGAGTTGGAATAGTACTAGGATGGATGACCTCTTGGAAAGACCCAAAGCTTCACCTCTATGAGCATCACCTAGATGCAATGAGTGCTAAGTGTACCATTCATTCTCAAAAGAGATAGGTTTTTGTGAACCAAAAATCGTAAAACATGAGTACTAAGTGAACCATTCATTCTCAGGAGAGATAAGTTCTTGTGAACCACTAGTCATAAAATATGGGTCAATAAGTTTGACTCAAAAACCACAAATTAGATTCTCATAGCAATACCATAATTTAACTAACTATTATACAGCTATTAAGCAATTAGGTAAAAGTATAACAAAACCAAGTAGTAAAATCGATTAGTTACTCTTCTGTATTACCCATGGTCCAGCCTGAACGAGAGCAGATCTCCCCAAGGCTAATCTTCCACCGGTCAATCTCTTCCTGTGGGTGTCGATCTGGATGACTATAATGCTTTTCAAATGATTTCTTATACGGACTTTTCTTGTTGAGGGGATATCTAACGTGAGTTGGATCCACGCCATAAAATAGAGGAATGATCAAGCCGGGGGTTTTCAACATTGCAGCGGCTTCCTTGAGACACCATGTTGAGTCTGCATAGCCTTCAGAAAATACAGGAATACGTATGGCGCTGCTCCCGATTGCGCTTTCCAAGGAGGGCCAAATTTTTGCTCCCTTCTTCAAACTCTTGCTGTCTAAAAACACACTCAATCCGGCTTTGGAGAGAGCTTCAGAGAGATGATTTACCAGGTTATTTCTCACATCTGGTCCCCTAAAACTCAGAAACACATCATGCCTGAAAAAATCAGGGCCTAGGGAGGCAAGTGAAGCAGTGCGGGCGAGAAAAAATTCCCTGATGCTGTGAAAATCTCGCACCTTGGCATCTCGTTCCCAGGCGTCGTAATCTTCTAAATTCCTGAGATATTCCCGCTTTCGAGTGAGAAAATCTTTTTTTATGGAGAGAAAATCTCGCTCTGAGGAGAGAAAACCTCCTTCCAGCGCGCCCTGAAAACATCCTTCCAGTGCGCCCTGAAAACATCCTTCCAGCGCGCTGTGAAAACTTCCTTCCTTCCGTTTGAGGTAATCTCGCCGTCTGTCGAGATATACATCTTTCACGGCCAGATAATTTCGCCTACGGTCAAAATAATTTGGCCCACTGTCCCAATATTCTCTAGAGAGTTTGGAATAACGTGAATCGAAGCTCAAATTTTCAAGATACCTGCTGATTTTACAATACACGCATTCTTTCATCTTAAAGTTGGAAGAGAGAAGGAAGGTTTACTAACAATAGAGAGAAAACTTAGGATTCCACTCAATGTTCAACTCCTATCACAAATAACAAACAAGGCAACCTTCCAAACATTAAAAAGGGTTTATTGCAGACTTAATCTCTGAAACAAATAAGCTCCACTCAATTTAACAGATGATAGAACTCAACTACACAGATCTTCAACTTCTATCACACATAACAAACAGGCAACCTTCCATACATAAAAAAGGGTCTATTGAAGACTTAATCTCTGAAACAAATAAGCTCCTTCCACACTTATTTCTGCTCGCATTTAAAAAAGAAACAAGCCACGCATTCATCCAATCTTCCCATCTTTTTTTAGTTAATGTCTGGAGTTTAAGGCTGGTCATAAAGAAACAGACAAGTCATGCATTCATCCAATCTTTCTATCTTTTTTAGGTTTAATATGTTGTTTAATGTATAAAATTTATGACTGATTACAAAATTTCTAGATTTAATAGTTTCCCTAATGTATAAAATTTAAAACTGACTACAAAGGAACAGGCAACCTTCCAAACATAAAAAAGGTATATTGCAGACTTAGGCTCTGAAACAAATAGGCTCCTTCCAGACTTATTCCTGCTCGCATTTAAAAAATAAACAAGCCACGCATCCATCCATTCTTCCCATCTGAGTAAGGTCATCCATAATTACTTGGAAGTTGCAGGCGGGCACATGTTAAAGCACAATTTCCTTGAAGCCACCAAATCACATCCCACCAAAATAATTCCGTAGACCACTTTTTATTATGTCGTAATGATACGACAGGCAGACACATTTTGAGTCTTTACGTCGTTTCACTAACCCTTGCACTATATTACATATATACGTGACAATCATGGCTGAAACTTCCGACAAAAATGTAGCTTCCTGTGGATTCATATCAAAATCATAACCACCTCGGCTAGATATGGTTTATTGTTCCGACATTTACTAAGTACTATAATGCCAAAGAGGCGAGCCCATTTATTTTGTTTTATTTCCATCCATTCTTGCCATCTGAATACACGAGGTATCAATAATTACTTGAAAGTTGGCTGTCAGCAAACGACAGAGTGTAATGGCCAAACTTTTGGAAGTTGCCTGGAAGAACAATTTCCTTGAAGCCACTATCAGCACGCTACCACCACAATACACCAAATCACAGTGTTAAAACATCAAAAGTAGGTGTAGTGGTTATGTCGATAGTAATATATACTTTGGAGAAATCAATTTCAATAAATGTCAAGTTCATTTTCAAAAAATCGACATCAACAACAATAGAGACATCTCAACAATCAAGAACAAATATATTCAATGTAATCATTTTATCAAGTCAATTATTTTCATATAACGTAAAAATATTTTATGTTGTGAAAACATTTTGTACAATTTTAATTTTTAGATTAATTTATATTCATTCATATTTCTATTTTTTTAATTTTAAAATTAATTCATCTACATTACAAATACATATGTATAGTACATATGCATTTTCTAATTTTGTACCCTCCAATATATTATCCTTAGAGATAATGAGAAACAAAACAAAAAGCAAGACGAAGAGTGTATTAGATTGTGATACTATCTAAAAGTTTAGAGCCTACTACATATTTTTGTACTATGCTTGCAGATATCTCTTGTAGCTATAACATTGCTACTCGTCACAATTTTTAATTGTTTTTCTATTTGAGTTCCTTAGCTGGTATATTATGGAATCTTGAACTTTCATGTGCATATTTATTGATAGAAAATCATAGCTTCTTCATCATTTAGAGGGTTTTCAAACACCTATTTGGTAAGCCAACAATTTCATATTTAATTGCAAACCTCAATAGTCCTTTCTATTTGAAGAGCATCAAAGCCTTTTGCCCATGCCAAATGTCACCAAATCTTATTCATTCCTATTTTTAGTCTTCTGTATAATGTTAATTGCGTGCATTTTCACTCTCCGTATTTGTAGCTTTTGCTTGAGTTCAACTTATGTTTAGTTGTAGCTCCCTCTACCGACGCTCTATCTTCCAATCTGAAAAGATCAATGCTAGGCCCTTCGAATTAGTCTAATGCAACAACTAAAGTTTAAGAAGGATGGATTACCATAAAGGGGAAGCATTCAAAGACGTCCAAGCCTTCTTTTGATATCACTCTTCATTCCCACAAGGCCAATTGTAAATCTTGAGGGCCCTTGTAGTTGGTTGTTTGGGCTAGTTTTTATGGCCCTGTCTTTGGTTGGGTTGCTTGTTGTCTTTCAAGGTAGACTCTGCATTTTTTGTTGTGGCTCTCTTCTCTTTGTTGAGCAGTCAATTTCTATCCCTTGATTGATTTGTAAAGGGTTTCGAGTCCCTTCAAAAACTGTTATTCACCTGATCAAAAACTTATGTGTGATTGTATGAATTTTATTATTGTGCCATAATTGAAGAAAATGATAAGTTGTGTTATGCTTCAAGACTTATTTATATAGTTGGTTGAGCATATGTTATTTAGGTAAAATGTTAAATAGGTAGCCTAGAGTTGTTTGGCATTACAAGCAAAGCAGTAAAATACTAGCATTCTAGAAAAGGCTAAATTGTACTCACAAGTGAGATTAAAATACCATGATTTTGGAACAATGGTTATTTTATAATCAGATTTCACCCTCAAGGATGTTGTGTTTTTTATTGTTGAATGTTGAACATCCAAATTGTGTGACTGTTGAATATTGTTGAAATTTAGTCTAAGAAATTTAATTTACATTATTTTTTAGCATGGTGTAAGGACCTTGCTCAGTTGCTTGGATAAAACTAATGTTAATATGAGACTGAAAATATTATGAACAAGAAATGATTGGTGAGTAGTTCATCTATGTGATAAAATAGTTAGTTTTAAGAGGTTTGTAAGGTTCAATGTTGTGTTCTATGATCAGGCAACTGAATGGCTAGCAAACTACTAATGTTTGTCTACATAGCTAATCTACAATTTTTTATGTCATTTGTGTGTATGTTATGAAATACTAATGCACTAGCTTGTATTATGCAGAACAAAAATCTGATTGAAGATGATCATCGAATAAGGGTATTGGGTAAATTTACAAATGGGACTTAGTGGACACTCAATGCACTCTACAATTAACTTTCTTTGTTTAGTTCCTTAAAGACATATGGTTGCAAATAAATATTTCTTTAAGTTGTTTGGCATGTTGTAATGTAAATTCTATTATTTTACTTTGAGGTTTCTCAATTCTGCACATTTTTTGTTTTTGATACCCTTTGTTGTTTAGAAAAATCCTCATTTGCATGCAAATACTTATTCTACAAGCTATCATCTAGGAGGAATAGGCACATTATATGGACATCAAATATCTAAGGGTTGAGGTAATAATGCTCTCTTAGATATCTCAAATGAGTTGCACAAACATTGTAAAAATATGTTGTAATGAATTCTTATTTGAAGAAATTTTATTAAGGTTGAATCTGCATATTTTAATTTTTGAGGGTGTACCAGTTAACGGGGAATTTCAATCATTAAATAAGCAACATTAAGAGTAGAGTAAATTTATGTTGTTATGGTGCACATTTATATGTAGTCTCATTTTGTTAAGCTTCTTCAAAAATGGATTAGGTTTTTTATGATTTGTAAAAACAAAATTTGCTTGATGAAATCCAAAGACTTAATGGGCAAAAGGTATGTCTGTGTTTAAACTTTATATGGCAACCAACATTGAGAATTTAATGTTTAATTAAATAAATGGGTTATTATTCTTTGGAAGACTTGTTGACATAATTTGATATACTACAAAACAATAGACGAAGAAGTTTCATTGTAGTTTTTTTAATTTAAGTTGTTTTGAATCCAAGTATATTTCCTAATGCTAATTCAGAATTTAAAACTAAAATATAGATAGGCCATGCAGTATGGCTTGATTTCATTTGTTCACTTGCCCTTGTACTAAACATCATATTGTCTTATTAATGGTGTCCTACAGATTGTATACCATATTAAATTGGTATATATTAAGAAAAGTTGTGCATAGGGTTCAAGATACATAAAATAATCAAAAGTGGATTTTGGTCAAACTAATTGTTATATGAAGTAGAAACTTTTGACAAACTACTTCATCAGGATGCAACCTTGGGTTGTAATTGTTGCCAGCTTGATGCCATCAATTGAAAAATTGTATGCAATCCATAAAACAACAAAATGGAAAACATTCATCCAATGCCTATCCTAATAACTCTACAAATCGAGGAAAAATCTTCCATTTGTGCTATGCAAGTGAAGAAAATATAAAGACTACAGTAAGTTCTATATGACATATGCAATCTAGATGGAAACCTATTTGTGAGAGTTTTCATTGAGATCAATGGTTTTAAATATTTGGTGAAAAGGCTTTACAAACTCTCAAGCCAATGCAATTGGTAGGTGTAAAGCCGAATTCTACAACCTTTGCCAGCATCCTCTTGACCAATGGATGCTTTGAAAATAGGGTATGGACATTTGTCAAAGCATAGATAAAACATATATGTGGTTTCATGGCTTGCAATGATTGCAAGATACAAAAAGAAGGATTTGTTGAAAAAGCTTTAGAAACTTTCAAGCAAATGCAATTGGAAGGTGTAAAAACATGTTCAATAACCTTTGGCATCATCTTCCTTTCTTGTGATAAAATGGGAGTTTTGGAACAAGGTATGGACATCCATCAAAGTATAAGAAAGGTGGATTTTTTTTTTAAATATTATGGTTGGAAATGCTCTGGCAGATATGTATGCAAAATGTGGAAGCACAAACAAGGCAAGTGAATTGTTTGATAAAATGCCTCAAAGAGATGTTAGCTCTTTGAATTTAATGATAACAAGATTTTTAGGAAATGGATGTGTTGAAAATGCTTTAGAAAATTTCAAATAAATGCAATTGACAAGAATAAAGCCAATTTTTTTGTCCCCGTCTTCCTTGCCTATGCCAAAATGGGAGCTTTAGAATAAGGTATGGACATTCATCAAATCATAATGGTAGGGAGATTTTTGTCAAATATTATAGTTGAAAATGCTTTGGCAGACATGCATGTAAAAGGTGGAATCATACACAATGCACCTGAATTGTTTGACATCTATGCAAAAGCGGTTAGGTGTGTGAGGTTCAAATAGTAAGGATATTGATGAAAGAGTGGACCTAAAAACATACTTGGATGTAGTCAGATGATCCTCTTGAATCACTTTGTCATGAATATGTTATATAAGCATGGTTAACCAGACTTCCACTATAAATTAGAATGCCATTTAATTCCTCAACTCCATTATTTTCATAGCCCCTAAAACTTACAATATGATAAAATAGATGTTTTATCAAAAGAAGAACCGAGTAAACAAAAGAAAAAGGAACGACTTGCATAAGATCCCCAACACCATTGGATAAAAAATGAACCTTTGTCCTTGCAAAGATCATCCACTAATTTATTACTACACGATTGCAAAGATCATCAACTATCACATTTTTCTTACTTGAAAATTATGGACATGAAACCCATGTTGGAATTGTAAAAAATTGGTGTGAGACAATTTTCCAATGAGGAGTTCCCCACATATAATATGCTACCTATGATGAATTTTTATGTCATAAGGATGTGACAGGCTGATCTACTTTTATTCCCCTCACTGTCAAATTATTACTAAATCTAAATTAAATAGATAAAAAAGAATAAAAAGTAAATAAATGTCTTCACCAAATATGTTTCCATCTATTTTATATAGATTATTTTTAAGATATAAGCTAGTAGTAATAGAAGATGGAACATGCAATATTTCAATTTTATTAACTTAATCGTAAAAATATTTTTTAATTATTATTAAATTATTATTATTATATAATTCTTATTATTATAATAATTATATAATTATTGTTATTATTATTATTTTAATCTCAATTATTGTTATATTTATTATTGAAGGCATTTCATTATATGAGATGGACTACCTACTTTAGAAGATAAATGGCTGAGATCATTCCTTAAATGTGCAAGATGATACAAATCATCTTACCCATTCAATTTCCTCCTACAAGTGGCTTAGGCATCTAAAAGTGTTGTTTCACATCTTAATGTTTGAGATCTTCTTTGTCTATTCATTCCATTTTGGCTTGTTGCCACCATCACCTCAAGTACAGATGCCACTCTACCACCTAAGACCATGCCTACTAATTTTTAGGCTACCTGGGGGTTACACTATCCACAACATTCCTCTTTCCTTGTAAACTTGCATATTTCAAATTTGAATTTCTCATTCACAACCTTCATCTATTTAAATATAATTTCGCTTTAAAGACTTCAATTTTCTAATCTACAACATTAGTTCACCTACTTGCTAGGCCATTTTTTAAATGACTAACTACTAAAGAGAGACAAAATACACTTATACATCACAATGAAAAATAATTATCAAGATTGTTGGTGTAAATAATTATTCATCTTGGATATTATTACACCTTACTTAAGTTTACTTGGGAAATGCATTTTATGGTAGTTTGGGTATGAGACACTTGGGTGTTTGTGCCACATTGGGATACTGTGTGTAGGAGAATTTCCACCTTTTGTGGACTTATCTTGTTGTTACATTCCACATTCAGTGGGTGATCCACCTCATGTGGAATATTATATTGTTTCTCCTACCTACTCACACCTATTTCCTACCTACCCTTATTTCTTATTGAGCCACATGTCATGTTTGTGTGCTCACATATCCATATAGCCTTGCTTATATAAGCAAACTCATATTCATTATATGGAATGATTGATGATCCAGTTGATCAGTATTTTCTCTTTATAGAGTATAGTTTATTCCTATCAATATTTTGTCTCTATTGTATTTTTCATTCAGCCCTTGATCTTGGAAAAATCTCACATGGTATCAGAGCCTATAGGGCTTCATTGATTAGTCTTTTGGAGACATTTTGAAGGCTTAAATTTTTGGATTTGGGGATCTTCATTTTTTGGGGGCGTCGTACAAGGATTTGGACATCACAGTTGTGTCCGAGAGGCCGTTTTCATGAATTTTGACTATAAAGTCGACTATATTTGGTGAGAATTTTTTTTTGCCTATTCTAGCTTTAGTTGTACGGATTTTGAAAAAAATTTAAAATATATATTTATATTCTACAAAAAAAAAAAAAAAAAATTATTATTCTGCAGAAAAATTTTGAAAAAAAATTCGAAAAAAATAAAATTTGAAAAAAAAGTGATAGTTTAAAATAAAAAAAAAAAATTTTGGGGGGTTAGACCCCCCCGTGATCTTCGTACACTACTTCTGTAGATTCTTCAGGTCCCGATGATTGTACAACCCACTATGCTCTGCAACCGTGTCTTGTACCTTCCTTGCGGCCCCCACTTGTGTCTTTCAGCAGCTGGCCTATCAACCGGCCCGTGCAGTCTCCCCTGCCCATTGCTTCTTCCAACACCTCCCGGTCTCCCACTGGCAACTCACCTGACACCACCTTCCTCCATGTAGTTCTTCTGGCATGTTGTCCCCCGACTGGCGACTAGTTGCTTCGGCCAGGCCTTGGCACCACCTTCTGGCAGACAGTAGCCACCGTCCGTCAGCCCTCCGGTAGTTTGCCCACCAACCCGGCTCCGCCACTAACAGCTCCCTTTCCCGTCAGCCGGACCAGGCCTTCCTGCCGACACGTCTGCCTATCGGGCTCCACCACATCAACAAACCCGACTCTTCTCCCCCACGTCAGCACCTAGTCTGCACCTACCACGTCAACATACGTACTTGCCCAGTCAGTTGTCCACCTCAGCAGTTCGTACTGTACAGACGCATAATGGCTAGGGTGGCAAAAAAAAATTGACGAGAAGACAGGTGTCAAATTTAAGCCCCTCATTTTTTAACGTCAACATTAGCAGTATTTTGAAAAAATTTTAATCCCCTCTCATTGAGCTTTTCAGTTTTGCAGTTCAACTTTGGAAGGCCATATCTTGCTCATTTTTGCTCCTTTTTTGGTGCAATTTTTTTTGAAATGGGATAGAATTTTGTTGTCTTCGCAATGGTGGAATAAGTTTCTGATTTTTATGGACAGAATTTTCATAAATTATAGATCTTCATGACTGTACCTGTCTAATCCCTGATTTTGCAACTTTAGAGGTTTCATTTGGGGTCATACAACCTAATTTTCAGGTGTCGTTTTTTTTTAAAGTGCATATATTTTTGTCTACTTTCATAATCTGTCATTTTTTTGTAGTGATTTTAAGTATAAATTGTACTTTCAGTATTTGGCCATTCGTGGCATATTTGGTACTTGTATTTCGCTTTGATCTCAGTTTAGATCACTACCAGTATTTGTTGAATTCTCTTATATCTCATTTTGAGAAGTTGTAAATTGAAATCAGAAGTCCACTTTGCCTTGTTTTGCAAGTTGCCCATTGTATACACACCAAGTATAAAGTGCCAAATCACCATTTTTTATTTTTTATTTTTTTTTTTTGGGGGGGGGGGGGGGGCGCGGTGGTTCTTGATTGAGTATTTTGTGGGGTGTCTTGTGTGATTGTGCCTCTCTCTATCTTCTATTTTTTTCATTTTGGTGCTATGGGTTCTCCTAAATTTCCACTTTTAACTCCTCATAATTATGCATCATGGAAGATTAAGGCATGGAGTAAACTAATGAAAAAATGACTCATTCATTATGTAAATGAAACTATCACAGCACCACCTGATCCTAATGCTCAAATTAAATGGCTTAATAAGAATGCCATGGCACTTGGAACTCGTAGAAAGTATGTATCAGATGACCTCATTTTTCACATTGATAAATGTACTACAATTAAAGAGGCTTGGATATTTTTCAGAAATTATATGGTCAAGTTGATGAGATTAAGGGCTACAAGCTTGATAGTGAACTCACAACTTTGGATCCCAAGGATTTTGATACAATCCAGGATTATGTCACAAAAGCAATTGAGTTAAGAGAAAAGCTAAAGGATTGTGGAATTGACAAAAAGGATGCTCAATTGGTCTATAACTTGTTGGATGAGCTTCCTTCAGAGTGTGTGGCCTTTGTATCTAGCTTTCACACCCATAGGTTAGCTCAAGGTTCTTCATACACTTCTCTCTCAATTGATTCATTCACGGAGATGTTGATACTTGAGCAATCTAAGTTGACCATGATGGGGATTCTCAAATCTTCAAAGTCACAAGCTTTGGCGGCTAATAAAGGGAATCAAAGCAATCAAGGAAAAGGCAAGAATCAAAAGCAACCTAAGTCAAAACCACAACAAGATGGAGCACAATCTTCCTCTCCACAACAAGGTGATTCACCATTCTCACCTAAGACGAAATCATATAAGGAAAATCTTTTTTGTGGATATTGCAAGAAGTCACGACATGATGAACATCATTCTTATAAGAAGGATATTGATGAGTTGAAGAATCTTCTTGAGAAGAACAAAATCAACCTAACTTCTAGAATATCTACATCAGCTTCTTCTTCCAAGGATAAAGGAAAGGATCACTCTTTTGGGACAGATAAAGGAAAGGGACAATCTCTTTGTGCTACTACAAGTCATGATTCAAGGAGATGGCTTCTAGATTTAGGGGCTTCTCATCATATAGCATCTTCACAGTCTATGTTTTCTACATTTGAGCCTTGCCATGTGTCATAGATTTTGATGGGCAATCATACATACATGGATGTGATTGGGAAAGGATCTATTGCCATTGGGGATAACTCCTTCAATGATGTGTTGTGTGTACCCCACTTGACAAATAATCTTATTTCCATCTATCAAATCACACATGGGGCAACTAGGAAAACTATGGAGTTCACAGCTGATTCAGTTATCATTAGAGACTTGGAGAGTGGAGCCATCATTGTGACTGGGGTGGTTGATCAGTCATCTCAGTTGTACTCTTTTTCACATTTTGGTCCTATTGATGAAGTTGATTCTTCCTATATTGATGATTTAGATTTTGAGGAGAACTTGGGGCACTTGAACTTGGGGATTCTCACATGTGACCCCATTCTTGAGCCTTGCATATCATCTCCTTCTATTGATATCACACCACTTATTGCACTTGATGATGCAGCTAGTGCAACAATTTTTCCTTCTTGTGATTTAGTGCAGCAGGATATTCCATGTCTTCCAGCTTTAGTTGATTGGGATGCCTACTTGACAGACATTGCAAGTTTTTTTGTGGAGTCCTACATTGCAGATTTGGGAGACATCATTGATGACATTCATCTTCTCTTTGATGAAGATGAGCCTTCTTCGATTGTTGCGAGGGATCACTCTGACCCTCTTGTGCATTCTCTACATGATCAATCTTCAAAGGTTGACATGATTGTGGATACTTTTGTCCACCAGTTGGAGGAGGTCTCTTTATCTTTTGAGGAGACATATGAGTCTTTGGACATTGTTCTACATTCATCTCCACTAGATCTTATAGTGCCTTTTTCAGTAGTGTGGCACAGTTTACCACCTTTGGAGGGGGTAACTTTCAGCATCAACATGGGGACACTTGAGCAGTTTTCAAAGATTCCTTTCATCATGAGTATTTTTCCTTCATCTTCCCTTCATGGTTGGGGAGACTTCATGGATACACCTTTGGTTTTGTTTCTTCCTAGGGGGAGGAATGTTGTTTGACGTTCATGGAGCAATTTCTTCATTCATCATCGAGCTTCTATCATTGGTGCAGATTCCACATTGATGGGGGCCTACCTAGCTTCTCTTCTTCTTCTCTCATATGGGGGGGACTTTTTCTTCACATTAGGTTTTGTCCTTCACATACTTCTATGAGAGTTCTTTGTATCTAGTTTTCATCTCTCTTTTGGGGGAAGGTTTTTTCCCATTGGGTTTTTCTCTCTTTCCCCGCTTTGTGAGAGATTTCATTGCACTAGTTTGCATGCATTTGAATTTGTACATGGGTACCTAACATGGCCTCATAGTCGGGATCCATCTTGCATTGCTTAGTTGCATTGTAGACTTAACTGCATTCCCCTAAGTTGCACTTAAGGGGGGGTGTTGGTGTAAACAATTATTCATCTTGCATATTATTACACCTTACTTAAGTTTACTTAGGAAATGCATTTTATAGTAGTTTGGGTATGAGACACGGGTGTTTGTGCCACATTGGGATAGTGTGTGTAGGAGAATTTCCACCTTTTGTGGACTTATCTTGTTGTTACATTCCACATTCAATGGGTGATCCACCTCATGTGGAATATTATATTGTTTCTCCTACCTACCCACACCTATTTCCTACCTACCCTTGTTTCTTATTAAGCCACATGTCATGTTTGTGTGCTCACATATCCATATAGCCTTGCCTATATAAGAAGGCTCATATTCATTGTATGGAACGATTGATGATCCAATTGATCAGTATTTTCTCTTGATAGAATACAGTTTATTCCTATCAATATTTTGTCTCTCTATTGTATTTTTCATTGAGCCCTTGATCTTAGCAAAATTTCACAAAGATAGACTAAATTAGGTGTAATACATATTTAGGAAATTGAAGATGAGCATATTTTATACCTGGATTCAAATTAAAGAAAAAATGTCACATATGTGTAAAATTAAAGGAAAAGTTCGTAGGATATTAATTTTCTTAGTGGTAATTAAATATATTACCACCTACAAAATAAATAATTAAGAGAAAATTTATGGTAGCAAATTGAAACAAATTAACTAATAATATTGATATTGCATTCCCATTCATAATGGAATATGTTTATATTTTCTTTTTATAAATTGTTTAACTATCAAACAAAAGGTGCTAATTAAACCCAATATACACATAAATTTGTTGTAGAATAATTAAGAAAATGAATGTTAAATCAAAACAAATAAACATATCCCATGATCACTTAGGTCAATCCCTACACAGGGGAGACTATTAATAGTAGTAAATAAAATAGTAAAATCATATTTTTCAAATATTAACTAATTCTTAGTCTTCCCAAGTGATGTTACTAAGGGTCATTTGGTCCCATTATACCAAAACTTGTTGAATAACTCAATTTTGTAACTTAATGCTATAGTGGTCTAGAATTTGGATTCCCTTGAGTTATTTTCCATTTATTGACTTGAACATTCTACCAAATTAACACATGAGAAAGATCAATAACATATTTACACAATATTGCAACATATAAATTATTGTGAATCCTTGTTAGGGAAGGTGCCAATGCCATGTAGTAAGCTATGAGGTTAACCACTGCAAGAATTTTGAATGGTCTAAAAAACTGTAGAGCTAATATGTTAATTTTCCAAAGATGATAGAAATTTTATGTGGCCTAACTAATAGAAACATATTATCTCCCATCTAAACACTACAAAGCAATCATTACAATTCTACTTGATTTTTTACATGTTTGAAACCTATTTCATCCTTTATCTTATTATATTAATTTTTCATGGTATTCTTAAAGTACTTCAAGCCAAACGAAAAACTCAATTTTATAAACTATTCTAATCAAGTAGTATTTTATATATTTTCTAATGGGTATGTGCAAGATCATGGTGTGCCAAACTAGGCCCTTAAGTGGCAATAAAATTTCAGAAAATCAGAGTTATACAGCTTGACATGAAAATTTGAATAAGTTGTGAATATTATTTTTAAAATATGTAAGAAGAGAATCTATAGAAAATTGAATGTAGTTTCTAAATGACTAGTTGTTTTTTGGGAAAAAAAAAAGAACCTATTTGATGAAAATTTCAAATTTCAATGCAGTGGTACTTAAATTTCAGGAAAAAGATAAGAAGTAGACGTATGTCTGACCACCCTAATCATAATCAAATCATAATATTTTTTGATAATTTTTATAATATAAGTATTAGACTCGTGTTTGGATGTGACATATTTTTTTATAATTTTTTATAAAGTAAATAATTATTTATGAATTTTTTACTACAGCTTTTTTAGAAATTCAGAAACTTCTACGTCTAACCACCTTAACTTGGTCAGAACCTTATGAAATTTAATTTTTTTAAATTTTTCCCTATAGTAGACAAAGCATAGGATGTGATGCATATTTCGTATTCAAAAAATGTTATACCATTTGAAATTTATGAGTGTTTTTCAATCAATCTATCAATTAGGACTATTGTCAAAATTAAATTAGAAAATAAATAATAATTATTTATTAAAGTTGAAATAAGACAAGCCTTATATTGTTGGAAAGCTGATAACGTCCTTAAAAAACCCTTTTCGTTTTATCAATTTTGGCTACAAAAAAAGTCGTCAGCCACCAATGTAAATTTTGGAAAATCAAGGAATACTAAAAAAGATGTTTTTTCAGTTGACTTTCCAGGCTTGTCACTTCCAAGCCAAATCCCAAAACATTCCCGAGCTGAAATTTGAAATTTGAAAATTTTACAACACAAATCAGATATCTGATTTTAATAAGTAAATTCACTAACTAAATTTGCACATAATTAATCTAATGTTTATTAATATATTATATATTATATTTTAATATATTAATATATAATATTTTAATATATTAATTTATAAATAAATTAGTATATGATATTAGGGAGAGGGAGAGGGAGAGGGGGAAGTGGGGAGAGAGAGAGAGATGGAGGGAGTGGGAAGGGAGAGAGAGAGATAAAGAGATTAGTAGAGAGAGAGAGAGAGATGGAGATATTAGGGGAGAGAGATAGAGAGAGAGATGGAGATGGAGAGATTAGCGGAGAGGGATAGAGAGAGATTAGGGGAGATAGAGAGACAGAGACAGAGAGAAGGAGAGGGGGAGAGAGATTAGGGGAGAGAGAGATTAGGGGAAAGTGTTGAAATGTGGTGATTGATCAGCAAAGTACTGTACACTCAACACGTATCCTCATCGGGGTCCAGGGCCAGGCCGAGCCCTGGGCAGGGGTTCAGGGGCGCCAGCCCCCGAGAAAAGCAGGGGTTCGAGGGCGAGAGCCTCTGAGAAAAAAAAATTTGCCATTTTTTGTTGATGAAAACTAACATTGTAATAAAACCCTAAAAAGGTCGACTTTGTTTGTTGCCCTAAAAACTCATGTTATAAGCGACTAGGATGCTTAAGACATTGTAAGGTTTATGTACTATTTTTACTGGATAATAAGAAAGATTGGACGACTATGTATGGTGGACATAACCCATTTTGGGTGAACCACGTTAAATCTTTGTGTTATCTATGTCCTGTTTTATTTCTTTATCTTTTGTATTTAAATTTGCATATAATTGTTAGTTCATATTTGCTTCAAATCTGCTTGAAACCCTAACAATTGGTATCAGAGAAAGGTATTATGTAAATTGGCAGGACTCTCAGATTTGAGTGGGAGCAATGGAGGATTCCAAATTCAAGGTCGAAAAGTTTAACAACTAGAATTATTAGTTATTGAAAATGCAGATGGAGGATTACCTGTATCAAAAGGATTTGTGGCGGCCATTGGAAGGAAAGGCAAAGAAACCAACCACAATGTTAAATGAAGAGTGGGACATTTTAGATAGAAAGGCACTGGGATCCATTTGATTGTGCCTTGCACCGCTTGTAGCATTCAATATAACAAAAGCAAAAATGGTTGTAGATTTGATGGAAACATTGGCTAAGTTGTATGAGAAACCCTCGGCTTCGAATAAGGTATTTCTTATGAAGCATTTTTTTAATTTGAAAATGAGTGAGGGAGGATCTATAGTGGAGCACTTAAATGAATTTAATATAATTACCAGTCAATTGTCTTCGGTAAAAATTACCTTTGCAGAAGAGGTTAGGGCTCTCTTGATTTTATGTTCTTTGCCAGAAAGCTGGAATAGCTTGGTTATGGCTGTAAGTAACTCTATCTTTGGTAAAAATACTTTGATATTTGATGATATTGTTGGTGTTATCCTAAGCGAGGAAATGTGAAGGAAAAGCACAGGTGAGACTCCAACATCATTGGGTAGTGTTTTGAATGTGGGGAACAGAGGAAGATCAAAGGAAAGAGGAAAAGGCCCTTGGAATGAGAAGTCATGAGGGAAGTCAAAGAAAGGATGCTCTCAATCTAGAGGAAAGAAAGATTACTGGTACTGCGAAAAGCTTGGTCATCTAAAGAAAGACTGTTGGTCTCAAAAAAACAAAGAAGGAGACAAAAATGAAAATGATAGTAAGGAAGCTAATATTGCAAGTAATACTTTACAAGATGCTTTAATCTTATGTTTGGATAATGTTAATGATTCATGGGTAATAGATTCTAGGGCTTCATTTCATGCTACACCCCATAGAAAATATTTTCTAGATTATGTTCAAGGTGATTTTGGATAGGTATATTTGGGTGATGATGAGCCCTATCAAATTGTTGGAAAAGGAAAGATAAAGATCAAGCTGCAGAATGGAAATGACTGGTTTCTGCAGGACGTAAGACTTGTTCCTAATTTAAGAAGAAATTTAATTTCTGCAGGGCAACTAGGTAGTGAAGGTTGCATAGTTACCCTCTCAGACAGTATGTGAAAGGTCGCTAAAGGATCATTAGTAATAGCTAAAGGTGCAAAGGTAGGCACATTATATCTGTGTACAGGTAACACTTACTCTACCCTAGCTGCTACAGATAAAGTTACTACAGGGACAACAACAATAAATGTTGCAAGAACAGATTCGATAATGTGGCACCATAGGCTTGGGCACATGAGTGAGAAAGGGATGAAAACCCTTCACTCCAAAAATCTATTGCGAGGACTAAAGAAGATTGATTTAGAGTTCTGTGAAAACTGTGTTTATGGTAAATAGAAAAAAGTCAGATTTCTCAAGGTTGGGAAAGAGAAGAAGAGTGAGAAGTTAGAGCTTGTACATTCAGATGTATGGGGACCAGCTCAGGTATCATCTCTTGGTGGCTCTTGTTATTATGTTATTTTTATTGATGACTCAACCAGAAAAATATGGGTGTATTTCCTAAAACAAAAATCAGATGTTTTTGAAACTTTTAAGAAATGGAAAGCTTTGGTTGAGAATGAGACAAGAAAAAAGTTGAAGTGTCTCAGATCGGATAATGGAGGTGAGTATTACAGCAAAGCATTTGAAGATTATTGCTCCTTAAATGGGATTTGAAAGCAGAAGACAATTCCAGGAACTCCACAGGAAAATGGTGTGTCAGAGAGAATGAATAGGACAATGATGGAATGCGCGAGGAGCATGAGATTGCATGTTGGATTGCCCTTACATTTTTGGGCAGATGTTGTACATACTGTTGTCTATTTGATAAATAAAGGACCTTCAACCCCTTTGGATGGTGGTATTCCAGAGGAGGCATGGACTTGTAAAAAGGTAAATTATTCTTTTCTAAAAACTTTTGGTTGTGAAGCTTTTGTCCATGTTGATAAAGAAACTAGAACCAAGCTTGATGCTAAATCTCAAAAATGTACCTTCATTGAATATGGGATAGATGAATATGGCTATCGGTTATGGGATTTTGAAAATAAGAAAATAATTAGAAGTAGAGATGTTATATTCAATGAAAAGGTTATGTATAAAAAACAGATGCAGGAAAAGAAGTATGAACAGGCCAAACAAGAATATGTGGTGTTGGATGAGATTCCTGAAAATGAAATGTCACAGGTACCTGATGCTCAACAACAAAAAATTGTCCCACAAACTCCTGCAAGTGTTAGACGTTCTACGAGGACAAGTAGACCCCCTGAAAGATTTTCTCCTTCTTTCTATTCTATTTTATTAACGGATTCTAGTGAACCAAAAGAATATGAAGAAGCAATGCAGGTAGATGCCAAACAACAGTGGGAGCTAGACATGAAAGAGGAGATGGACTCCTTGATGAAAAATAAGACTTGGGACTTAGTCTCTTTACCTACAGAAAAAAGAGCCTTGCCTAACAAATGGGTTTATCGACTAAAGGAGGAGGAAGGAGGTCAGAAAAGATATAAGGCCAGACTTGTGGTAAAAGGTTTTGCACAGAAAAAAGGTATAGATTATGATGAAATATTTTCTCTAGTTGTAAAAATGACTTCAATTAGAACTGTACTTAGTCTTGTGGCTGCAAATGATTTACATCTTGAACAATTAGATGTCAAAACAGCTTTTCTCCATGGAGATTTGGAGGAAGAAATTTACATGTTGCAACCATAGGGATATGAGGTCAAAGGTAAGGAGAACTTGGTGTGCAGGTTGAAGAAAAGTCTGTATGGCCTAAAGCAAGCACCCCGACAATGGTATTTAAAATTTGATAGTTTCATGGCTGAACACGGTTATCATAGATGTCATTTTGATCATTGTGTATATTTTAAGAGATTTGATAATGGCAGTTATATTATCCTATTGATTTATGTTGATGACATGCTTGTTGCTGGGTCTAACATGCAACATATAAATGATCTTAAACAGAAATTAGCCAGGTCATTTGCTATGAAGGATTTCGGTGCAGCTAAGCAAATTCTCGGTATGAGGATTACATGGGACAGGAAAAATAGAACCTTGAATTTGTCCCAAAGTGAGTATATAAAGAAGGTGTTCAAAAGATTTAACATGCAGAATGCAAAAGCAATTAGTACATCTTTGGCTAGTCATTTCAAATTGACTAAGGAGATGTGCCCAAAGGCATAGGAAGAGGTTAATAAAATGTTTAACATCCCATATTCATTAGCTATTGGCAGTCTGATGTATGCAATGGTATGCACAAGGCCAGATATTGCACATGCAGTGGGAGTTGTGAGCAGGTTTATGAGTAATCCGAGTATGGAACATTGGAATGTTGTGAAATGGATTCTTCGATATTTGAAAGGAACTACTACGAAGGCATTATGTTTCAAAGGATCTAATGCTGCTCTGAGTGGATTTGTTGACTCTGATTTGGTTGGTGTTATTGATTCATGGAGGAGTCCTACAGGGTATGTTTTTACTATAGGGGGAACTGCAGTCAGTTGGATTTCTAGGCTGCAAAAAGTTGTTGCACTTTCAACCACAGAAGCTGAGTATGTTACTGCTACAGAAGCCAGCAAGGAGATGATTTGGTTGCAATATTTTCTGGAGGAATTGGGTCAAACACAAGAGGATAGCCCATTGTATACTGATAGCTAGAGTGCCATTCATCTTGCGAAGAACTCTGCTTTTCATTCAAGGACAAAGTACATTCAGCTCAGCTACCACTTCATCCGGATTGTTTTGGAGGAGGGTCAATTATGGCTTGAGAAGATTCACACAAGTGAGAATCCTGCCGATATGTTCACAAAGGCAGTTCCACAGAAGAAGCTGATTTCTTCATCAGTTTCTGTTGGTCTTCTTGATTGATAATTATGGAATTTATACCAGTCGATTCCTAGTGTTTTATCCAGCGGATGCTGCATGTACAGTGGTGTCATGTAGTATCAATCTCCAAGTCGGAGATTGTTCGATGTGGAGCCTAATCAGTCTCCAAGTGGGAGATTGTTGAAATGTAGCGACTAATCAGCAAAGTACTATACACTCAGCACGTATCCTCACCAGGGTAATAAAACTGACATTGTAATAAAACCCTAAAAAGGTTGACTTTGTTTGTTGCCCTAAAATGCATGTTATAAGCGATTGGGATGCTTAAGGCATTGTAAGGTTTATGTACTATTTTTACTGGATAATAAGAAAGATTGGACAACTGTGTATGGTGGACGTAACCCATTCTGGGTGAACCACATTAAATCTCTGTGTTATCTGTGTCCTGTTTTATTTCTTTATCTTTTGTATTTAAATCTGCATATAATTGTTAGTTCATATTTGCTTCGAATCTACTTGAAACCCTAACAGAAAGGGGGAGAGAGAGAGAGAGAGAGATTAAGACAACAAATTGTGTCGTTATGGGTCATATGGTTTCCTAAGGGGTCGTAGGACACAATATGACCCCTTAGGACACCATAGGACCCATAGCGACCCAATATGGTGTCATAGGGGGTCATATTGTGTCCTAAGGGGTCATATGATGTCTTAAAGGGGTCATATGACACAATATGACCCATTAGGACACAGTATGACTCATAACAACATAATTTGGTGTCTTAAGGGGTCATAGAGTGTCCTAAGGGGTCGTAGGACACAATATGACCCCTTAGGACACCATAGGACCCATAAAAACCCAATATGGTGTCTTAAGGGGTCATATGGTGTCCTAAGGGGTCCTAGGACACCATATGACCCCTGTGAACACCATAGGACCCCTTATGACACCATATAGTGTCGTTGGGGGTCATATGGTGTCCTAAGGGGTTGTAGGACACAATATGACCCCTTAGGACACCATAGGACCCATAACGACCCAATATGGTGTCTTAAGGGGTCATATGGTGTCCTAAGGGGTTGTAGGACACCATATGACCCATAACGACCCAATATGGTGTCTTAAGGGGTCATATGGTGTCCTAAGGGGTTGTAGGACACCATATGACCCCTATGGACACCATAGGCCCCCTTGGTGTCATTAGGGGTCATATGGTGTCCTAAGGGGTCATAGGACATAATATGACCCCTTAAGACACCATAGGACCCATAACGACCCAATATGGTGTCATAACGGGTCGTATCATGTCCTAAGGGGTCATAAGGGCTCATAGGGCACCATATGACCCCTAAGGACAACATACGACCCCTTATGACACCATACAGTGTCGTTAGGGGTCATTTGGTGTCCATAAGGATCATATGGTGTCCTAGGACACCATATGACCCCTTAAGACACCAAATTGTTTCGTTATGGGTCATATGGTGTCCTAAGGGGTCATAGGACACAATATGACCCATTAGGACACCATAGGACCCAAAGCGATCCAATATCATGTCATAAGGGGTCATATTGTGTCCTAAGGGGTCATATGATGTCTTAAAGGGGTCATATGACATAATATGACCCATTATGACACAATATGACCCATAACAACTCGATATGGTGTCTTAAGGGGTCCTAGGATACCATATGACCCCTATGGATACCATATGACCCCTTATGACACCATATGACACCTTATGACACCATATTGGGTCGTTATCAGTCATATTGTGTCCTAATGGGTCATATTGTGTCATATGACCCCTTAGGACACAATATGACACCATATTGGGTCGCTTTGGGTCCTATGGTGTCCTAAGGGGTCATAGGACATAATGTGACCCCTGAGGACACCATAGTACCCAAAGAAACCCAATATGGTATCATAAGGGGTCATATTGTGTCCTAAGGGGTCATATGATGTCTTAAAGGGGTCATATGACATAATATGACCCATTAGGACACAATATGACCCATAACGACAAAATATGGTGTCCTAAGGGGTCATATGGTGTGCTAAGGGGTCATAGGACACCATATGACCCCTATGGACACCATAGGACTTCTCATGACACCATATGGTGTCGTTAGGGGTCATATGGTGTCCCAAGAAGTCGTAGGACATAATATGACCCCTTAGGACACCATAGGACACATAACGACCCAATATGGTGACATAATGGGTCGTATGGTGTCCTAAGGGGTCATAAGGGTCCATGGGTCACCGTTTGACCCCTAAGGACAACATACAACCCCTTATGACACCATATGGTGCCGTTAGGGGTCATATAGTGTCGTTATGGGTCATATAGTGTCCTAAGGGGTTGTAGGATACAATATAACCCCTTAGGACACCATAGGACCCAAAGTGACCCAATATGGTGTCATAAGGGGTCATATTATATCCTAAGGGGTCCTATGATGTCTTAAAGGGGTCATATGACATAATATGACCCATTATGATACCATAGGACCCATAACGACCCAATATGGTGACATAATGGGTCGTATGGTGTCCTAAGGGGTCATAGGACACCATATGACCCTTATGGGCACCATAGGACCCCTTATGACACCATATAGTGTCATTAGGGGTCATATGGTGTCATAAGGGGTCCTAGGACATAATATGACCCCTTAGGATACCATAGGACCCATAACGACCCAATATGGTGTCATGATGAGTCTTATGGTGTCCTAAGGGGTCATAAGGGTTCATGGGACACCATATGACCCCTGAGGACAACGTACGAACCCTTATGACACATATGGTGTCGTTAGGGGTCATATGGTGTCCATAGGGGTCATATGGTGTCTTGGGACACCATATGACCCCTTAAGACACCAAATTGTGTCCTTATGGGTTATATGGTATCCTAAGAGGTCGTAGGACACAATATGACCCCTTAGGACACCATAGGACCCAAATAGACCCAATATGGTGTCATAAGGGGTCATATTGTGTCCTAAGGGGTCATATGATGTCTTAAAGGGGTCATATGACACAATATGACCCATTAAGACACAATATGACCCATAACAACCAAATATGGTGTCTTAAGGGGTCATATGGTGTCCTAAGGGGTTGTAGGACACCATATGAGCCCTATGGATACTATAGGACCCCTTATGACACCATATGGTGTTGTTAGGGGTCATATGGTGTCCTAAGGGGTCATAGGATATAATATGACCCATAACAACACAATTTGGTGTCTTAAGGGGTCATATGGTGTCCCATGACCCCTTATGACCCCTTAGGATACCAAATGACCCCGAACAACACCATATTGTGTCATAAAGGGGTCATATGGTGTCCATAAGGGTCATATGGTGTCCTAAGACACCATATGACCCCTTAAGACACCAAATTGTGTTGTTATGGGTCATATTTTGTCCTAAGGGGTCATGGGAAAACATATGACCCCTAATGACACCATATGGTGTCGTTAGGGGTCATATGGTGTCCTAAGGGGTCATATGTTGTGGTATCATTAGGGGTCATATGATTTCCTAAGGGGTTATATGACCCATAAGGACCCATAAGACACAATTTGGTGTCTTAAGGGGTCATATGGTGTCCTAGGACACCATATGACCCCTTATGACACTATATGGTGTCGTTAGGGGTCATATGGTGTCCTAAGGGGTCATATATTATCCCATGACCCCTTAGGACACAATATGACCCATAACGACACAATTTGGTGTCTTAAGGGATCATATGGTGTCCCATGACCCCTTAGGACATCATATGACCCCTAACGACACCATATGGTGTCATAAGGGATCATATGGTGTCCATAGGGGTCATATGGTGTCTTAGAACATCATATGACCCTTAAGACACCATATTGGATCGTTATGGGTCACAGTGTGTCCTAATGGGTCATATTGTGTCCTAAGGGGTCGTAGGACACCATATGATCCCTATGGACACCATAGGACCCCTTATGACACCATATGGTGTCGTTATGGGTCATATTGTGTCCTAAGGGGTCATATGTTATCCCATGACCCCTTAGGACACAATATGACCCATAACGACGTAATTTGGTGTCTTAAGGGGTCATATAGCATCCCATGACCCCTTATGACCCCTAACAACACCATATGGTGTCCTAATAGGTCCTATGGTGTCCTAAGGGGTCGTAGGACACAATATGACCCCTTAGGACACCATAGGACCCATAACGATCCAATATGGTGTCTTAAGGGGTCATATGGTGTCCAAAGGGGTCGTAGGACACCATATGACCCCTATGGACACCATAGGACCCCTTATGACCCATAACAACACAATATGACCCATCTCTCTCTCTTTCCCCTAATCTCTCTCCCTCTCCTCCTCTCTCTCTCTCTCTCCTAATCTCTCTCTCTCTCCCCTAATCTTTCTCTCTCCCTAATCTCTCTCTCTCCCCCTCCACCGATCTCTCTCTCTCTCTCTCTCTCTCTCTCTCTCTCTCTCTCTCTCTCTAAAATATGACTAATAAAATTGGATATCTGATTTCTGTCATTGCCATTAATGTGGCAATAGTTAAAAAAAGGCGGCAACGGGAAAAAATTTTGGGACCATGAATTTATACATTAAAATTGGATATCCAATTTTTGTAAATAAAAAAGAGCCTTGTGGACCATTTTGTGGATTCCAATGGCCCACAGTTTGCATATTTTATTTTATGTCGACGATCATGGGTTTTCAGACAAGTTGAGACAAATTTGTGCTTTTGGGAGATTCTTAAAGTCAAATCTTACATTGACAATCATTTAGGAGCATCTTTGTGGAGGTAAATGGGGAGTAGTAGTCGTCGAAAGTCTAAACGCAAAAGAAAACTTTTGAATGACCAAATTGAAGTGTATAGAGAAAGAGATATAGAAGGTCATAGGAGGACAAGACAAGGTATGTTAAATATTTCTAATTTTACTTCAAGTGAAGAGGAAATTGAATTTGAAAATGTGTCACAAGTTATTGAAAATGAAAATGGAGATTTTGAAAGTGAAAATTTTGAAAATGTTGAAAATGTTGAAAATGTTGAAAGTGATAATGAAAATGCTCAACATGTGGAAAATTTTGACATAGGAGGTGAAAATATGGAAAACTTTGATATTGAAGGTGGAATTGCTCAACCAAGTGAACCATATGTAACACCTAATTACTTTAGAAATGAAGACCCTCTCATCGATGAAAGACAAATTCTAAATCCAAGACCTTCAAGAACCCCAATATGGTTATTTGAAATCGATGAGAACATTTTTGTGAATCTTGAAGGCAAGAGGTCAACGAGAACCGTTTGGTTGTGGGCTACACAACTTTTCGACCAAAATTTTAGCAATAAGACATTGACCGAGAAATCCCAAACAAATTGCTAAACAAATTGAAGATTCATATGAACAAGAAGATGGAGAGAAATTCTATTATTGCCAAAAATCTATTTGACACTCTCAATTCTATTGGAAAGAATACCAAAGAAAGAGATAAGAGTGTCCCTCGAAGAGTGATTATAACCTCCTTAGTAAGCCATCAATTGAGAAAGGCTCATCAAATGAGACAAACTTGTTTTGATTTTAACATAAACTGTTAAACTTTGGATAGAGCACTTGCACGAAGACAAAGACTTGATGATCCACTTCAACAAGATAAATGGGCTTTTGGTGGGAGGCTTCCACGTGTTGATAGAAAGTTGACTGACAATGTGAAGGAGGAGATTTAACAATTTTGGCACTCTAATTATAGAGTGTCACCCAATGTAAAGGATGTTTTGAAATTAAGATGGCAACCGAGATCGCATACCACATCCCAAACATTTTCTTGGAATCAACCCAAACAATGTTGTACAAAAACATTTGTGAAGTACATCCAACTTTGCAAATATCACAAAGGGCCTTTGAATCTTTGAAACCACTTTATTATGTTCCTCTTAAGATTCGTAATACTTGTTGTTGCAAGTACCATGTGGATTTTTCAATGTACCATGAACTTTTATGTCATATTCGTTCTACGATGCATACTAATGAGATGTTGTAGGAGTGTGGTGCAATGCTATTTCCGAGATCATCAAGAGACTTACAAGATCTATTTTTATGTCCTAGAGATGATGGCTGTTATTTCTATAGAAATGATTGTTTGAATGAGAAGTGCTCAGAATGTGGTGGGTTGTCAAAGTTTGTTTCATGTTTTCATGAGGGCAGCAAACACAAGTTTGGAAAGAATTATGTTGAGAAAAAAAGATATGAGATAGCGAAATATAATTTGAAGAATGGAGGTGAAGGTTCTAGATGCGAATTAGTCTCAAGAGAAGTGAGTATTGCTGATTTTATTTTGGATTTTAAGGAAAAACTTTTCTACAAGTATGCAAGGCATACCCATAGGTCTCAGTGGTTGGATCAATAGTTTAGGATGTGTAAGAACTCTTTCCCATTTGGCACTATTGTATCAGTAGTTGATTTTGTAGAGAACTATACATTGCAACCATAGAATGAGGTACAACATCAGTACTACAATTCAATCAAGATTGCTATTTTTGTTCACATCACATATAGAAATTCTCCTAATAGTATAGAAGAGGACAGGAAGATAATTAGGGAGTATCATTTTTATATGAGTGATGATAGATCACACTCCTCCGAGTATGTGCAACATTCTTTTGAGAATATTTTTGAGTTCTTGCATGAGAGAGATATTGCAATTGATCGACATATCATATGGTCATATAACTATACTGGTCAATTCAAGAATGCCCATATGTTTTATTGGTTGAGTAGAATGCATGTAGAGAGGTGTATACCTCATATTTGGTGTTTTTTTAAGGCAAGGCATGGGAAGGGGGAGCATGATGGAGCAGGTGCATGTTTGAAGAGAGCTCTAGCTAAGGAGCAATTGAGGATTTCAGGTGCAAATTTCTCTGATGCACGTTCTATTATTGATTGGTGTAGTTCAACATTGTCACATGGAGGTATTCTTGATTCAGAAGTGACCAGATTCTTTTGGTTGGTTGAGGAGGGCACAGTGGGAGATAGATTGGATTGTCAAACAATTAAAGATTCTTCAAAGATGAATTCATTTCTCAGCTTAGATGCAAGTACATGGACCATTTGGACATGAGAGTTGGCTTGTTTTTGTTAGAGTTGTGTTCGGTGTGATTGGGATCAGTGCGAGTCAAGTGAGTGGGTTGATACATGGGTTCCCCAATATCTAACTCCTCTATCTCAAACAATATCCTTGTCAAATGATGACATGGAAAGTTCACTTGAGTATGACTATCTATCAGATCTTGTACAGCCAGGACATGTTTTTGCAATTGTTGCACCACAAGGGAATGAAGAGAGATCAAAATATTGGTTGGCACGATGTGTACAGGGAAAACAAAAGATAGCACAACTAGTGACAAATGATGTCAGGTTCACATATCCTACAGGTTCAGTTGTTGTTGTGGGAAACAAGTTGCAAACATACATGATTAGAAAGAATGGCATACCTACATTTGAAGACTATGAGAGACACAAAACCATTATAATGTATTCACACCTTATTATAGCTACAAATGTCAAGTTGTTGAAGCATCAAGCAAAATCGAAGGCCAAAGAGCTATGGATAGTGACTACTACTAATCATGAAGCAATACTAGATGCTCTTAAGCAAAGAGATGACCCTTCAGGCATACTTGAGTAGTAGGTCTTTAATGGTGCCTTATTTTTTTTATCGTGCATTTCATTTCAAACAATTATCATTAAACCTTAATTTTCAAGTTTGTTACGTGTATATTAAGGATGTGTTCAAAATGCAGGTCTATTGATGAACGTTTTTTTTGGCAACACAGCTTTTGCATGCACATAGCAAGTACACTTGATATAATCAGAAGGGACGTATTTTTGCAACACAACTTATTATCATGCATTTGATGAGCTTTACAATTTTTGTTATTAGAGAATACTATTTGACAATTTTTGATGATATAATTATCGCAAAACCTTATGCTCATGTAAGTTTTTTTTGATGATATACAATGGTATCACACTATGATTTTTGCATCAACATAGTGGGTTTTGTTGACATAATTCAAAGGGACGTATTTTTATGGTATATAATCCCACATTTTCATTTATTATCATGCATTTCAGTTAAAGTGATTATCATAAAGCCTTTATGTTCATCCATGCATTTTATGTGTAGACTAACAATTCTTAAAAATACAAGTTCATGCTAGATCATTTGTCGTTGACAAGACCCTCTCTTGGTGATGGTACATATTCCTTTGTGTATTAATGAGATTAAATTTTGTGCATAAACATTAATTCAAGTGAATGTATTGCTATTTTGATCATTCATAGGGTAATAATGCCTAATTGTACATGTCAGAGCCAACGATTCATCATCGTGATGAGCAGAATGAGAAATTGGCCATGAGACAATATTTGAATGAATGAGACTGACGATTTTTTTGCCAACCGAAAAATTGCTGCCCTAATAAAACCATAGGGAAACTTGAAAAACTAAGATAAGATTTTGTAGGGACCCCTCTCGTGGCTCCATAGGTTCAAATGGATCATTCGTAGATGCCACAGATTCTGAGTTAGGGCCCATCAAAGTTTGACAATTTTTAGCACTTAGGATGCTCAAGGGACCACGTTGGTAGGGTATGACCCCGAACGTTTGACTAAGTGGGGAGAAAAAATTGGAGCATGCATAGGGTAATAATTCCTAACTGGAAATGTCGTAGCCAATGATTTGTCATCGCGACGAGCAGAACAAGAAATTGGCCATGAGACAACATTCGAATGAATGAGACTGATGATTTTTTCGCCAACCAAAAAATTGTTTCCCTAATAAAATCGTAGGGAAACTTGAAAAACCGAGATAGGATTTTGTAGGGAGCCCTCTTGTGGCCTTGCAGGTTCAAATCGATCATTTGCAAGTGCCATGGATTCCGAGTTAGGGCCCGCCAAAGTTTGACAATTTTTAGCACTTAGGACGCTCAAGGGACGACATCAGTAGGGTATGACCCCAAGCGTTCGACCAAGTGGGGGGGGAAATAGGAGCATGAATAGGGTAATAATGCCTAACTAGACATTTTAGAGAAGATAGTTTATCATTGCGATGAGCAGAATGAGAAATTGGCCACGAGATAGTATTCAAATGAATAAGACTGACGATTTTTTCGCCAACCGAAAAATTGCTGCCCCAATAAAACCATAGGGAAACTTGAAAAAATGAGATAGGCTTTTGTAGGGACCCCTCTCATGGCCCCATAAGTTCAAAAGGATCATTCACAAGTGCCACAGATTTTGAGATAGGGCCCATCAAAGTTTGACAATTTTTAGCACTTAGGGCACTCAAGGGATGACATTAGTAGGGTATGACTCTGAGCGTTCTACCGAGTGGGGGGGAAAAATAGGAGCATGCATAGGGTAATAATTCCTAACTAGACATGTCAGAGCTGATGGTTCATCATCGCAATGAGAAGAACGAGAAATTGGCCACGAGACAACATTCGAATGAATGAGACTGATGATTTTTTTGCCAATCAAAAAATTACTGCCCTAAGAAAACCGTAGGGAAACTTGAAAAAGTGAGATAGGATTTTGTAGGGACCCCTCTCCTGGCCCTGTAGGTTCAAATGGATTGTTTGCAAGTGCCACGGATTCCAAGTTAGGGCCTGTCAAAGTTTGAAAATTTTTAGCACTTAGGGCACTCAAGGGACGACGTCGGTAGGGTATGGCCCCGAGCGTTCGACCGAGTGGGGGGGAAAAATAGGAGCATGCATAGGGTAATAATTCCTAACTAGACATTTCAGAGCCAATAGTTCATCATCACGATGAGCAGAACGAAAAATTGGCCATGAGACAACATTCAAATGAATGAGACTGACGATTTTTTAGCCAACCGAAAAATTGCTGCCCTAATAAAACCATAGGGAAACTTGAAAAACCAAGATAGGCTTTTGTAGGGACCCCTATCATGGCCCTATAGGTTTAAACCAATCATTCACAGGTGCCACGGATTCCAAGTTAGGGCTCGTCAAAGTTTGATAATTTTAGCACTTAGGGCGATCAAGGGACGACGCCAGTAGGGTATGACCCTGAGCGTTTGACCGAGTGGGGGGGGGGGGGGGGGGGGAAATAGGAGCATGCATAGGTTAATAATGAATTATATCAAGTATTGTTCATTAAATGAATTGTATTGTTCATTATACAAACAACACCTACAATGAAATGAAATGAATTTTATTGTTCATTAAATAACAATTATTAACCATTGTTAATTATTGGAATGAAGATTAAATATTTCCATGATAACACCATGCACAGATGAGCAACAATTTATATGATCAAATATCAACTTCTGTATATATAAAAATTTCAAATGATTACAAATGTATGTCCATACACAAATATGGCATAAACGCCAACTCAAACAAAATGTATGTCTAAATACATGAATGCATGTCCATATACAAAATATATATTCCAACTAGACATGTAAGCATCCCAAAACTATCTCTAACATCCTAAGCTGCTAATGGATCATCAAAATCGATCATCTTTGCTGCAATACTCAGCTCTGAAGGATCCTGCACAAGAAAAGCAAACCACGATTAATATTAGTTATATTATATAATTCACATTCGAAAAGTTAACATAAAAATGATCTATAATTGAACTATTCATGTTTACCTCATCTCCACGTTTTCTCTTCGGCTTTGCATGACTCTTGATGTATGTCTTCAATAGAGGAGGTATGTTTTCTATATTTTCATACACAAACTACATATATTCAGAAACATGACATTGATACAAGTTAGCATATAATTGTCACAGATAATAAAAAATTATATCTACTAAACACAAAATAAAATAAACACACATCTACTCAAGGCATCTCTTCTTCTTCTTCTTCATCTTCAAGTATACTGGGTGTAGTCATCAAGGATGTGAAGCCAAGAATTCTCTATACATATACACAACAAGTATATTTAAACTATTCATTCAATCATATTTGCATTTGATTACCTTTCCCTTGTCTCCAACTACACTACCAGATCCTAAATTACACTGCACTGCACTCATGTTGCTTGTGCCCTACAAGAGTAAAATAAGATATACATGCAAGTTACTACATAATCTAATTAATACCAATATAAATGATGAGCATGTATGTACAATAAAATACAAATGACTAGGTGCAATAATATATGTACCATCAAGCTATCAAGGCCAAATGAAATGGCTGACAAGGTGCCCTCCGGAATCTCTCTCAACTCCTCCTCAGTCATCAACTATTAAATAGACCACGTAAATAAAAATTAGTCCTCAATATTATCTATATTATAAATATTCATTTAAAATATAGCATGAACTGTGAAAATACAAATCTTACCACTACATCATCAATGTATGATTATGGTGCCTCCTCACCTCTAGCATGCGAGGACTCCCCAAGGTATCCTCCAGTTTGTGTCATAACATTTGGTACATCATGCATCTCATGCACCTCATAATCTGCACTGTCCGCAGGAGGATCAACAGGTTGTCCAGCTGGACCCAAGCATACGTGCCCACACATGACACAACTATGGGCACGCATATGTGTGGAGTTAAGGATGACATGTTAGTGCCACCAGATGTACTACTACCATCAAAAGTAGGCTGAGCTACTAACCTAGCCTGAGAAACCAAAAGGCTACTTAAAGAGTGAATAGCCGATATGGTCTATGAAGCCACCTCACAAATGATATCTGGATGTTGCACTAGAGGTGGGGGATCAATAGGAGGAGGGTGGACATATGGGCCCTGGACTACTCTGACTGCCCCAGGTCTATTTTGAGGCATACCTAAACCCACACCATGGAAAGGTTGGATGTCAAAGTAGTTCACATGTTTGCGTAAAACAAACTCAGCATACAATTTTTTTATGAAGTAGAAGGGGACATCAAGATTATTGTTGGGTGGTTTGTCAAAAACCATCCACCAACAATCCCAAAAGTTTCACAATACCATCATTTGTGCACCATTTAATAGAAATTTTTGTTTTTTGGGAGTCTACGGGTTGACCAGTGCGAGGATCCACAAACAATGAGGCGATATCGGCTTTCGATATCTCGAGATCCTTGATCTCCTTATACGACAAGCCATCCACATATTATTCCCTCATAGAATCTCACCACAAAAGGGTGGCATTGTGCTCCTTAGTCATGGTTTCCATACTCTTTATGATCAACATGAGAGGATCAAACATTGGGTTTAGATGAGGGATCCTATGATATACATCTGCAATCCCCCTCAATTCATTCAAATTTTGTGCAATCAAATCTTAAATTGAGGGGGGGTTTGGCAAAGGAGGGTTTGGTTGTTGCGGTTGTGGTTGATCAATGTTTTCATTGTTATCCCCCATTTTTAACCTAATTGAATGTAAAAAATTGAATTTAGTTAACAAATTTAAACAATTTTGTATTTGATTTAAAAAAAACCTAGTTTTCATGAAAAAAACCATATTTTCAATGAAAAATCAAATCAACATTAAAAAAATGCAAAAATTGAATGAAAATGATTGAAAACAATATAAATCTTACCTTTCAATCTATTTTTTAGCATTTTTTTGGAAAAACACTGAATATCAGATGCAATCGGATATTGGATTTCTATAAAATTGTGTAGCCCGTGGGTTAAAAATGACTCACAGGCTGTCACAATCGAAATATATTGTCTCAGAAAATCGGATATCCGATTTATATTATATTATATTATATTATATTATATTATATTATATTATATTATATTATATATTATGTATTATATAATATATAATATAATATAATAATATATTATATATTATATAATATGTAATATATAATATTACATTATATATTATACAATATATTTTTTAATTTAAAATTATAAATAAAAATCGGATATCCGATATCCAATTTGCTTAGGTAATTACCGTGCCAAGGTGTACTAACACCCAGGCCAAGAAAAAAGTCAACACGAATTTCTATGTTTTTATGCAAGTGGAGAAGGCTATTTTTTTCACATCGCCACTTTTTGGCCCCCCATGATCCTGCACTAACCCCAATATTAAATTTTAAATCTAATGTTATTTTAATTGAAGAATGATATGATTAATTATATATAAACTCAATTAAATGAAGATAATATTTCTACCTTGATGATTGATCTATAAACATTAACCATTTATCTCTTAAAGAGCTTTCGAATGGAATCTGAAAGGTTACAAAGCATGGAGGGAAAAAGGAGAAACCATTGGGCTTCATATACTGAAAAATCTCCAACTTGAAGTCCAACGAATGCTAAAACGTATTAGAGACATCCCCTTACTTCAATCCTATGGTCACATTTTGAGAAGACTAAGAAAAGCCCTATTGAACTCGAACTTCTCTCAAGTAACTACCTTTGTCGAAGCATCAGCTAGATTCACTTTTGTGTCAATCTTTGCAACCTATAACCTTCCCTCTTCAACCACATGATGAATTAAATGATTTTGTACATCAATATACCTAGAGCGATGATAAGATGTAGGATTCTTAGACATAAAAATGGTGTTGCTACTATTGCTAAACAAAACAAAGTTGTTTTGTTTGAATCTTAATTCACTCAACAACCATTGTAACCATATCATCTCCCTTTCCCCCTTAGAGAGAGGCCATGTATTTATCTTTGGTAGATAAAAGAGAAATTGATTGTTACAACCTAAAAACCCAACTAATGGCTACTCCAACAAAAAGTGAAGAAATAACTAGTAGTAGATCTTCATTTGTCTATCTCCAAGTAGATTGGAATCAACAAAACCTTGTAACTCTGCATGACTCCTGCCAAAACACAAAGCATAATATAAAGTACCTTTTAGATATCTTAAAATCCATTTGACTACTTCCTAATGAGGTTTACCTGGATTGCCCATAAATATGCGCACTACTCCTACTATATAGTCAATGTTCAAACAAGTGCGAACCATGGCATACATGATAGTACCAACCGTTGAACAATAAGGAATACCTTCCATAAACCTTTGATCATTAGGTGTCTTGGGACACATTTCAAAAGATAGGTGAAAGTGACGAGTAGGAGGAGTAGCAACAACCTTTGCACCAGCCATTCCAAAATTATCTACAACTTTGTCAATATATGTCTTTTGTGATAACTAGATTTCCTTCTTCCTTCTTTCCCTTGTAATAGTCATCCCAAGTATTTTTTTTTCTTCCCCTAAGTCCTTCATATAAAATCTATTAGCCAACTGTTCTTTCAATTCACAAATAATCCTCATGTTGGTACCAGCTACCAACATGTCATCAACATAAAGTAAAAGTATAACAAACTCACCATTAGAAAGTTGCTTGTAGTAGACACATGGATTTGATTCACACCTTATGAATTTATGCTCTACCATGAAAGGATCAAATTTTATATACCACTGCCTTGGGGCTTGCTTGAGCCCATACAAGCTTCTTTTCAACCTACAAAAGAGATGTTCCTTCCCCTGTTTTACAAATCCTTCAAGCTACTCCATGTATAATTCTTCATCAACATCCCCATGTAGGAATGCATTCTTGACATCAAGTTGTTCAAGCTCAAGATCCCAAACAGCTGCAAGACCCAAAACTACTCGAATCATTGTCATTTTCACAACTGGTGAAAAAATTTCATCAAAATATACCCCTTTCTATTGGGCATGCCCTTTTACTACAATCCTAGCCTAGAGTTTATTTTACTGGTGAATATTTGTCAATGGCAAATATTTCACGTCGGCGACCTAGAAAATGGTGAATATTTTGTACTGACCAGGGGTGGTCATGTCACCAGCAGTTTATAAATATTCATCAAATGCATGACCCAATCACCCATTTTTTAATGTAATTAATTGTATCTATGTGAATATTTCACCAATAGAATCCATGTTTTCCACATGATAAATTCAATTTTTTAGCCTACACTCACTGAGGTTGCCTTAATAGATGGCCATAATTCGCCAATACTCATATAAAAATTTATTTTCCAAGAGGACCCAATTCGCCTGGCATTTTGTGGACACGTGTTTCCATTCACCCCAAATTTTGCGGACTCTATTATATTTTCCCATTAACTGGTCGGTCCATAATTGCCTCAAAAATTACATAAGATGTTTTATAGTTAAGCGGAACTCACCAAATATTTGTATACCATAAAAAATTCTCACTGAATTCACCAAATAAGGATTGGTATAAATACATTCAAAGATCAAATCTATCTCTACACAATTTGGTCAGTTTTGGGCTCTCAATTTGGATCAATAGTGAAGTTTCAAACCAAGAACAACCATTGCTGCTGATTGCATTAACGACTGCTAGTGGCCTATTAGGTGAGTGATCATATTTTTGAAACGTTATAATATTATTCTGAATTCATCTCTATCTATTTGCACTGTTGAGTTCATTTTTATTCAGTGGAGACCTGTCAGTGTCAGTGGTCACCTGAGAGACCTCAAACATCTAGCTTGTAGGTCATAGGGCCAATGAATCATATAGTCTAGTCTATTTACTATTATTACTTCTTCAACAACTTGATATTATTTTGCAGCCTTTATTTCATTGGAGATGTCAAATAGGATTAAGGGCAGGAATCCTAAATGTGGGGAAGGCCAAGAAAGGTCAACAAAACATAGAACATTGTCTTCATACTTTGGTGTTGGAAAAGATCATGGTAAAAATCAGGAAGGTACATCATCAAAAGTACTAGTACAAGATTCACAACCTTCATCGCATATTGAAGAAGGTAAAGAACTTGATATCTCAGATCACAATGAACTTGAAGAAGATTTTCTGGTAGATACCCAGGTTAGCTGGAATGATATAATCAACGGGTGATAATGCCATAGATGATAATGCACAGAAGGGGAAAAGAAAATCCATATCAAAAAAGGATCAGCCCAAATCAAAAAAGGATCAACCAAAATCAAAAAAGGATCGGGAGTGGGATATGTCAGTGAGGAATTTTCAAATTAATTGGGCATCAAAGTATCTATTCATTGAACTAGTGGAGAATCCACTTGAAGGCGAGCCTCCAATAGACTGAATGTGTAATATTTTCAATTGGAAACATAAGAAGGAAAAGAGGTTGCAACTAAAAATTGACACCATAGAAAAGCATATGAGTAAAGTTTATGAAAAAAAAATGATAGATGGAGTTCAAAAATTAGTGATAAGATGGAAAACAAAGGAGGAATGTAAGCATGTGAGGAATGCCAAAGAATTTTATTTTCATGAGAAAATAGATGAAGCCTGCTAAAGTTAAAGGTTCTATTGAAGCTATTTTTGAAAAATCAATGCAAATAGAACACTTGGGAAAAGTTGTTCAGTTAAGTGTTGTTTTTTATATTTAGAGTAGAGGGTGTGCTATGAAAAACTACCCATCAATGAGTGGTTTGTTATACTTTTTGAAAGTTTCTAACTATCCTAATAGTCACTGGTTAGTAAATAGTTGATGGGAATGGGCAATTTGTGTTGCTGAGGTTGAAAAAGAAGATGTAAAGGAAAAAATAAGAGATTCAAACTTTATTCCATTGTCTTTAAATGAAGTTACGACAGTAGATAATACTTTGTGGGTATGCATGCATGTTTATACTGTACAAAATCATGCCTGCCAACCTCATCTACTAACTATTGTTAAAATGAAGGATAGTGCGATGGCAAAAAATTTATTTCAACTAGTAAAGATTTGTTTAATTGAATATGGAGGTACGGATGACATGAAAATTGCCAAAAAGTTGGTGTTTGTTGGAGCGGATGGAGCTTCAGTAATGCAAGGTCACAGGAACAGTATTTGCACAAAGATGGAAACTTTGTGTGCAACCTACATTACTGGCATTCACTGCATGGCCCATAGGATGAATCTATCTTTTTGAATTGTGAGCAAGTATGCTCCAGTAAAAAGAATTAAACATTTAGTCAGAGAGCTCTACTCACACTTTTGTCAAAGTCCCAAATGATTTATGAAATTTCAACACTTTGTTGATGGAATAACCAATGGGAACAAGCTTCTTAAGGATAATGATACCAGATGGGTCTCTTTGGATGGTCAAGCGCATCGAGTTTTTTCAGACTATCCATCCTTAATTGGACTATTTCACACAAGTCGTGATGAATCAGAGCAACTGAAATTTCCTGATTTGCTTCAGAGGTTAAGTAATATAGAGACACTCTTAACTTTAGCAGCTCTTGTCCCCATGCTAGAGGAAATGTGGAATATTATGAAAAATCCTAGCAAAGAGATATGTATATTCCAGAATATGCTAAGTTGCATAAGATGACATGCCTCACCCTCAAAAATCTCTCGATTTCAACCAACATTATCTAATGAAAAATTGGCGAAGTGGTGGACACTCACAGATTTGAACAATCCTGATACCTTTTTACAGGTCAAAGTGAATGGGGAGATATGTGCTAGTGTAAATGGAGTTGAGATACCAATGCACTTCTTTGCCATGGTCGAGCCCGAGAAACCAAGAAAGCGCCCCAAGAAGCAACTAGCAAGAGTTACAAGGGAAGATTTTAGCAAGATTGTTGAGTCTATAACTTCTTCTATGAATAAAATTCCCTATGATCTTTCCTCATAGATAAAAACTAGATTCCCTCCTAAGAAACTACTTGTAGCCATGTCTATTGTGTTTCCTCTATATCGAAACTTCAACAATGCAGCTTATTTTTTAGCTAAGCTATTGACTTTGATAAATTAATTTTGCAAATCCATAAAATTCAATGGAGTAACTATAAATGGAATTTTAAATGAAACTCTTCTTAGAGAACCATCATCCTATTTTGCATACACTACGAGGGAACAATATGACATAATGGAGAGCCCCCATGAAGAGGGATTGGTAACACGGCTTTGGACAGATCTAGGTAAGAACAAAGTGTTGTATGATTCAATATCAGAATATTTCAAGCTTGTTGATTTATTTATTACCATGATATTGGGTTCAGTGGAGGATGAGAGAGTTTTTAGTGCTTTGGGGTTCCTAAAATCAAATCTAAGAAACAAACTAAACAAGAATTTAGAAAATTGCTTGAGGCTCTATACATCTAGGTATGATGTCCACACTTTTCCTTACGATAGGGCACTGAAAATCTAGAAGTCGAAATGTGAAAGAAGAGGTTTGGGCAACACTTCAAACCAAATTTCTAGTGGGACAATTGACTCGTGTACTAGAGCTACTAGTAGCATTGAGATGCAGTTCAGCGGAGGTATGCAAACTCAGAGTGAAGAAAACACAAACAAGAATCAAGGAAGCTCTGATTTTAATGAGTAGGAATGGCAATTGTAAGAGATTTAGGACTACCAATTCCTAGGTACTTATTAATATTATTACTATATCTCATCATTCATATTACAAAAACATACTATTGTTGTTGATAACTTGATGATATTTTATGTGTTTGTGAACATTTTGCAATTAAAATTTAATATTGAATTGCAATTGCAGTTTTCAACTTTCTATTTTTCAGATAGAAAATAGCAGAATAAAAGAGTGTAACATGTTTATTGATAGAGAGATGTTTATTTAGACATGTTGAGATTTTCATTAATTCTTTCAAAATATAACCATAAGATGCAATTCATTCAATACACAACTTTGTGTGATTCTATATGCAAAAGTCAATACCAAATTTCAGAACCCTTTGCAAATGACCCTAAATTCCCTTTTATAGAAACAAGGGAGCAACAAAATCTTTAGGTCGGTTTCCAACATGTGAAGACTCAACATCAAAATCAATTACCAAGGCACTGAATCTATTGTCCCATCAGTATCAGAAACTTAGTACAATTTTACATGGCTGGAGGTATCTATGACCATCATAGGTCGGATTAGCAATTTAGCAACTGCTACATGTCTCTTGAGTCTTGTTCAAAAACAGAGTTCAAACTTAAAACTTAATTCAAGCCATGAAAAATTAAATATACATAATAGAAATGCACAAAATCTAGAAATCAGAAATAGAGAAATGTAGAAAAGTTAAAACCTGGGAGAATTTGAGAATACAAATTTACAAGGTTGAAGGTGTGCATCATAGGATGGAGTAGTAATAGTGAGTGCTCCATTTTTTTTGCTCATAAAATAGAGTTATTTCAAGCGATGCCAAATTCCAAACAGAAAAAAAAAAGCAAAAAACTTTGAAATTAAGAATAAATGTAAAAAACTATGCAATACATACTATGATTCATGAGATCTTTGTGCCAATTTTTTTAGGGTGCTCCACTCTCTGTCTGATGGAAGTTCAATTTTTTTTAAATCATAGTAAGCCAACTGTAACTTCATCAACAATCCATATATGGAAGAGTGACTTGACACCACTGTTTCACCCAATACCACATTAAAATTTGTCAATGGTTTGATGAAATCCAAAAATCTATGAGGAGTTGTGTCCTTAGGAAGCAAGTCTAAATCAGACTTCATGTTGTCCTCCATCATTTTTTTGAAAGCTTCTTTTCCAATGAATTTATTTGATGTGTCAACACTCTTTGGAAAACCAAGATTTAACAATTTGTTTGTCTTTTGTTGTAGATTCAATATCTTTTTCCCAACTTTATCCAAAATTTCTTGTGCTTCGCTTATTGTTTGGCATTTTTTAATGATAGATGATGCCTTAACTGAGGCATCAATGTGGCTCTTAATTCCCTTGGATTCCAAATAGTTATCACTGTTACTATAGACTTCTTGCAAAATTGGTTTTGCAATATTCTCTTTTGAATAAACATTTCTATTCTTCCCAATGTGCTCTTTGAGCTTCCAAAAAAATACTCTCAAACTTTCATTCAATTCCAACCATTCACACAACTTGTCACTCCTCTGCATTATTTTCCCCCAAATGTTTTATTTTATATACTTCACTATATTTTTCATATTGTCCTTCAATCTATCTTCCAAAGTTTTAATTTTACTATTTACATTTTGCAGCTCTTCTTTCATTTGCGCACATTTTTTTTATTTCTTCCTCTACTTTCTCTTCCAAATATTTTTCTTTTCCCGTCTCAT
Source organism: Cryptomeria japonica (assembly GCF_030272615.1). NCBI lineage: Eukaryota > Viridiplantae > Streptophyta > Pinopsida > Cupressales > Cupressaceae > Cryptomeria > Cryptomeria japonica. The sequence goes on from NC_081414.1 coordinate 722,140,207, forward strand.
GCTCCAATTGGTTCTATAAACTTTTGTTTAAGGTAGAAGCAGACTCCAAGTTTTTGTATAATTTTTTTGTAGAGGCTCTTTCATCATAAAACATTTTAACGCTTTCATCCAATTTTTCCCTTAGATCCTTCAGATCTAGACCTCCATTTGTTCCTACTCTGTTATTACTGACGTAGAGGCCAAAATTTTTTATCCTTTCTTGTAATTCATTGCACTTGTTTTTTGCTTCTTTCCTCTTTGCTTTTTCATTTGCCAAGTCTGCCTATAACTTTTCCATTTGTTTCTCCACCTTATTTTTCTCTCTCTCCATCTTTAGCAATGAAGTGTAAATCACTTTGGTCTTTTTTGACACACAAATTTTGTCCATATTTTGAACTTTGGAAAAATCCATTTGGACAGTGCTAACGTGAAATTCAGAGGGATCTATCTAACTCTGTGGTGGATTTTTATCTTTATTTGAAGGCATAACAACCATGAACTCCATCATATCATTGTTTGGTTCATATGTGGAAAATACCATGTTCAATGCAGGTTGTTCCTCTAAAGTTGCAATAAGGGAACCCCTCTTCAATGTCTTCTTTTTTTCTTTATTCATTTTTTTTCATGTGCAATTGAATGAAAATTTGGGTTTGTTGAAGCAATTGAATGTTTGAAAGGTGAAATAACACTTGCAGTGATATATGAGGCTCCACCTATGCATGTGGTTTTAACTATTGTATTTTGAGGAGTACCAAAATCTATTCCTAATCCTATCCCACTGTCACTTGCAAGTGTACTTTTTATACTCTTTTGAGGGGTTTGTTCTGAAGGTGTTTTTGTACTCGCCATTTTTGTCATAACCTTTTGCTTCTTCACATTTCCTTGATCACTAGGAAAATGTATAGTATCTACTACTATTGTCCTCTTGTGAGAGATATCTTGTTGTTGCACTTGATCATGACAACTAGTATTAGTACCCATGCCATCCCCACCAGTGGAAGTGGAACTCAATTGAACAATAATAGGAATACTATCCCAAGATTCCCCACCAATGGTAGTGGCACTTGATTCACCACCAATAGGAATACCATATTGTGGTAGTGGTTGTGATTGAATCTGAGTGTCTGCACAAGTTGGATTTGAAGCTCTAACAAATTAAAGTGGAGATGCAGGGTGATGAGTAGTACCTTTCTGTGATGAATCTGATAAATCAAGTCCAATTACTGATTTCTCAGGATGTTTTGATTTTGAATTTGATGGAAGTGGTACCTCAAGTGGAAACCAAGGGCCTTATCCTTTGGGACCTAGACCACAACCTTCAAAACCCATTTTTTCCACAATGTTTACCCCTTTGCTATATTTTTCTTCCATGGAAGTATCGACTCCACTCAATTTCATAGAAACTGTAGTAGATGTTGGTGTGACCTCAACCTCATACTCATTGTTATCATCACTTCTATCATATCTTTCTGTGGGATGCTCCATATTCTACAATTTGTTAAACTCGATATCCTCATCATTTTCATCGAAGTCTACACTGGTCTTTGGTTCACCGATATTCTTCCTCATAGTCCAAAAATCATTTATTTTGGTTTGAGTCCAATGTCTATCTTTACATTCTTGCAATATTTTTTTGAGAATAGCTTTATTAGATGGATTAGCAGCTTTTTGGTAGAAATTGTAAGACCTCCTATTCTCATTTTGATTTTGGATGCCATGCTCTATTATTTTTTGTGTGTGTAATGCCACAATTTGTGATGACAATTCTTCTATTGAAATTTTATTGTCAGCAAAAATTTTCTCCATATATTTTTTGTACCTCATCCTAGGATTCCATGTTTCTAATCATTTCCAACAATGGTTTACTTTCATGTTGACATACCTTTCAGAGTTCCCATTTTTCTTAAGCCTTGTTTGAATGATGTTGAGTGGATCATACTACTAGTGACCCTCAACACCAAAGCTAAAAATTGTCAAAAAATCATGTGCCACTTTGAATGCTTTTATGTCAAATGTGAACTCCACATGAGAAAGACAAGGAAGGAAATAAGATCTTCTTTTGCTGATCATGAAAGAGTACATTTGTGCTCTCCAACTATCATACATATTCCAATGGAAAAACCCTCTCTATCACATGTATTGGAAGTTTGTGGGGTTCTACTGTTGAACCATAAAACCTTAGCACAATGTATTCTTTCATGAAGAACTAATCAGCCAATTATATTTGACTTCTGAGTTGAATGAAATCTCTACAAGACACAGGCAATATAGGCATTGGAGTTCTTGTAATTTCATTATATATTGGTGCCAAAAAGAAGTCTACAAAATGGTTGTAGTTCTTTTTGTTATCATCCATCCTTATCTTAGGTGTACATTCGTATATTGGACACTTTGTTCTTTTCTTAATCTTCTCATCAATCTTATAGACCTCAATGTGAAGCTTGTTGGTCTCGAATATTGCATGATACTTTGATAGAAGAAGATAGCACAAGTAGGATGTGAACCTAAATCTCTTACAGGAACCTGTTTTAATCTTTAGTAACTGTGTTTGCATGGATTGAACAATGTGCTCAACAAAATTAAATCTTAATAGTTCTTCTACGCAATGGATATTAAAAATCATTTCAAGAAGGCTGGCACCCACTTCCCTATCATTTTCCAATCCTAGGAAAAATGTTAGCAAGGAAATAGTATCCTAAACCCATGACACAAAAATATTATAATCATAAGGAGGCTTATGATTCCGATCCAATCGAGTACCATGCACTGTTAGACCTTTGATAAATGATTCTTTATAATTTGTATCGACTCTGTCATATTTCTTTGCCAGTTTTCCTAGGTCAATATGGGCGTTTGAGTTTTGTGCTTCAAACCTAGGTTCAACAAATGAGAAAATTCTCCCTCGATTATGGACAAAATTTCCTCTTGAGTATTTTTATTGACAATATATTTTTTATCTTCATCATAATTTTGGGCATAGACCATGACAATTTCTGGGCAAGGGAATACTTTAGTTAACACCATGCTAGCAAGTCCAGTAGACCACGATGCAATTTTATTTGTACTTGCATTTAACATTATGTTAAAGATAGTATATTTTACTCTGTTTGGATCTCTTTCCTTATTAGACAATGCATATCTAATTTCTATGATTCGCTTTCTACCATGAATAACAGGTTCATAAATATCATGGTATTCATCAATGACACCTATTGTTTTAACCAATTTGGTTAAGTCTATTTTTTATTCACCTGGGTTTTAGTTGTACTATCTGGCTTCCCCATTGCTTGTACTATTAATGGTTCAAAATAATGCTAACCCTCAAGTTGAACCCATAATTCTAGTTCTACAATCTAAATGGTAAACCACGAGATTCAAAAATTAAAAATGCAGGATGTAGGTGTTCTGGATTTTACCCAAAAATTTTATTTCAATAGACTGGTGTAGACAAACTCTATTGCATTCCCCAATCTAGTAACCATTTTTGAATCTCCCTAGATTTACAGGTTTTTCCAAGAATCGAAAAAAACCAATATGAGTCCCTTAGTTTGAAAACCCTCGAAAGATCAAAAGTAAAACCTAAAGGGCAAAATTTCTAGAATCGTGTTGTAATTTAATTAATTATTATTAATAACTATTCGCTGCCATAGGAAAAAAATTCATTGCTTCTTTCTAAATTATGAGGACTAATAGTTTGACATGTCACACAAGTCACTTTTCCAAAATGTTTTTGAAGACTTTTTAATCCTTTACAACTTTTGCCTAAAATAGAGCTTATTACACTTAATTAAGTATACAATTACAAATTTAGAATTTAACTATACTTAATTAAATATTTATCATTTATCGAAGTCTTCCGGTAGAAGTTTGTAAAAAATGTTTATTGTTCCCACATTCGACCCAAAATACACCTTACGTCATTGATCTGTGCTCATCCAACAGATGATGATATCGTTTGTCAGTTGTCGTGAGTCCCATTATATATAGGATTTTTGCCACCCAAATGCCACGTCACCTGAAACTTCATCATCTCATGGGCCATAACCTTTCTTTCATGTCGGTATTCAATGACACATGTTTCCGATGGAAATTTGCAAAAATATTTAGAGATCCCACATTCGGCCCGAAATACACCTTAATTCATTGATGTGTGCTCATCCAATGGACGACGGTATCCATTTTCAGTTTTTGTGGGTCCCATTATCAATAGGAATTTTTCCAGTTTGGGGGTCACGTCACCTCACACTTTCCCACTTAGATTGTTACACTTACATTCTTCACTTCTAAAACTAGTTTATTTTTAAATTTTTCTAAAATTTATTTCTTATTATTTTTTAAAGTTTTTTTTGGATTAAATATCATAGAACACCAATACAGAGTATCAGATCAAATTGTGCCTAGCAACAATAGAGGCACCAAAAGGTGCATATACATAAAAACTACAGTTTAAGGATACCTCCAAGGTGCAAAGTCACAACAAAGCCAAACAGTTACATCATATTTACAAATATATATGCAAAAAAGAGCTACATCCCAGGACAATAGGGAAAAAACACATGAAACCGAAGCTATAGGAACAATAGGTCGATATCTGGTGAGGTGTTGTCTCCCAGTGGGGGGATCCATGCAACCCAACCCAGCTCCCCTTCCATCCACACCTCCACTCATCCATCTAAATGTGTAGTGTGGTCTCGGATCAGCTCATCTTCCTCCTAAATAGCATCTAGCCAGATCTGCCTATGCTCCAGATGTTGCATAAAGGAAATCAAAGCTTGCTCAAAGGCAGCCTTGCTAGGGTCAACTCTCTCCCAGGTAAATCCATGTGAGAGCTCATGGATAAAGATAGTAGTAGATCCATCCTCAATCCATTTGTCAAATTTGGCCACATCAAGCTTTAGAACAACTGTAACCTGTACATATACAAAGTAAAAAATGAGTCTCCTAAGAGACTCGGTGAGGTGCCTCGAATTGCCCTTAAAAATGTCATCATTATGAAACTTCCATATAAGACAAAGAATTTCAAAGGAAAAACAAGACCAAAAGATGTTTGCTAATTTCCTACAACCCTTGATATAGCCTAGAACAACATCAATGAAAGCAAAAGAAGCAGATTCCAAATTGAAACTAAATAATCTCCATATTTCTTTCGCAAAATGGCATTCAAAAAAAAATGCTTCACAGTTTTAGGAACTCTACATATGTTACAGCAGAAAAAAGACCAACATTATCCTTTAGAGGAAGCTTATTTAGTAACAAACACCAACAAAAGAACTTATTTTTAGGTTCATTAGGTCCCATCCAGAATCTATTGAGGATTTCCTTCCAAGCCTTAGGTTCCTAGTTTAGGACCCAATATTTGTTTAAGTGCAAGAATATAGAGTCAGACTCGGTGAGGGAGGATTAAGTGCTTTTAGCTTTAAGGGAAGGGAGAGGGGTATCATCATTCCAACATAAGGAAGAGGTGGGGGAGTGCAAAAGGGGGGCAGAAGGAAGGGAGAGAACGGGGGAGAGAGGTGCCTTAAGAATGTTATAAGTTCTGCCATGGGAGAGGGGAATACCAAACCTGAGAGATAGATCCTCCCAAGAAATCAGATGACCATTATCAAAAATCTACTCAAAACATCTGATGCCCAAATTGTGCCACTTCATGGCAGAGTGTCCTTGAAGGATGGCCAAGGGCTTCTCATTGTGATAGACATTCCACCATATTGATATGTTAGCAGTAAGAGGTCCCTATGTATTTCCATTTATACTAATCTTAACCAAATGTTTCACATAGCCCCAAGCCTTCCATAATGATTTAAAGATATCAGACCCTGCAGGAGTCACATCAAAGTTTCCAATAAGAAGGTCCAATATGGGAAGATCTTTCCATTTCTTTGCCTTCTTAGGAACATAACTCTGAATATTGTGCCTTATAAGAACTTTCAAGGGTTCATTACCCTTCATGGCCCTAAGTATCCATTTAGAAGCAAGAGTTATTCCCTACAACTTCAAATCTTTCAGCCCCATACCACCAAATAACTTGTGCATAGTACACCACTCCCATTTGATTGCATGTTGTTTCTTAGTTCCCTTACCATCAGACCATAGGAAGTCTCTGATCTGCTTTTGGATATGGTTGAATTGATAGTTGCTAAAAAGCCAAGTAGAGGAGAAGTATATATTGTAGGATGTAAGGATTTTTTGACACACCTGGAATCTTCCAACAAGGGAAAGAAAATTTATGTTCCATTTGGAGAGCTTCTTATCAATTTTGTTTCTTGACCAATCCTACATCTCCTTCAGATTTGGTAGAACAGAAAATGGGATGCCAAGATATCTGACAATCTGTCTTGGGCCCAACCACTTGAGGGAAAATTTGGAGAACCAACATGGGGGTCGTCCTCTCATCCAAGAAGACTGGATTTATGCAAAGCAATCATACTACCAAATGCTAGGTAGAAGAGTTCAATATTTTTCAAAAGTGCATCAAGGTTATCCTCTTCTAGGTTAAGAAAAATTGCAGTGTCATCTACAAATTGAATATTAACAATTTCATCTCTGTTAGGGAGGGAGATTCCTTTAACAGGTGGAGTGATAGAGAAATCCTTTAGGATATAGAACATAGCATCAACAGTAAGGACAAATAAAGTAGGGGCAAGGGGACATCCCTGCCTAATTCATCTAGTGAGAGAAAAGCTAGGAGATCCTATACCATTAACTTCTACAGAGGCATTGGCATCACTTAACAAAGTTTTAACCATTCTGCAAAATTCAGCAGGAAACCCTAACGAATGGAGCATCTGAATAATATATTCCCATTCAATTTTGTCATAGGCTTTCTCAAAATCTATAAGAAGCATGGCCCCATTTTGTCCTGATTCCTTAGCCCAGTAGAGTGACTCCCAATAGGTAATTAAGTTTTCCAGAATATATCACCCTTTAACAAACCCAGTTTGAGTAGTGCTAACAATTCTAGGAAGAATCTTTTCCAATCTGCAGGCAATCAACTTAGCCAGGATTTTATAGGAAACATTCAAAAGTGTGATTGGTCTCCAATTCCTAAGAAAGGTTTTGTCTCCCTCTTTAGGTATTAATTTGATAAGTCCTTGATTGATGTCTTCCCCTAGGGAGCCCTTTTGAATTGCCTCGATGTAGAGTGAGTGTAGGTCATCAACCACCCAATTGATATTTTCCTTCTAGAACTCCACTAGAAATTTGTCTGGACCAGAGGATTTATCATTACTAAGGGCCAAAATAGCATTACTAATCTCCTCTTTTGTTATTGGCATCCCTAGCAACACACAATCCTCCCTGCCAATCAATTTGGGAACAAGAGATTGGACAATATTCCTGGCATTATCCTGTTCATCCTTAACCAGTTCAACATAGAATAGATCCTTATAAAATAGTGTGAAACATTCAAGGATCTCAGCAAGGTCAAAAAATACCTTATCCTTATCCCAGATGGTGCTATTTTTTTCCTTAGCTTGCTTCATTTTAAGCATCTAGAAGAAAAATTTTGAGCCTCTATCTCCAGTCTCCAACCAGTTAAGCTTAGCCCTAGTTCTCCAGCCTTTGATTTTTTGATTTTGCAACCTCCTGAGATCAGTTTTGGCAGCAATAAGTTGGTTGGTTAGGGAGTCATTTTTAGGGTCATTTTGTAAATTCATCTCAGCCAAGTGGAGAGCATTGTGTAGTTGCATCTCGGTAGCCTTGACATCATTGGCCTTCTTTTTACCCACAGTCTAACAAAGTAGGGTCTAGGTTTATATATTTTGATTCCATCTGTCAATTTTGTACATTTGATGATTGTCATATTTATTGAACATTCTAAAAAGACACAAAGCACATTTGAGATCCTCATCCAAAAGTAAACTAGTATTCAATCTGAAAGAAGAGGCAATATTTGGTGAGGTCTCACTATTCCCAGCCATTCTCAACTTGATCATAATAGGATGGTGATCAGATAGTGTGAACGGGATAACAACATATTGAACATCATCATCATTCTTAACAATGTCAAAAAATTCCTTATTGAAGTAAAATCTATCAAGCCTGCAGTAGACTCTTTTATTATGCTACTGATGGTTACACCAAGCATACCAGATAGAATTTAGAGCTCCTTTTTTCCCCATTATTGAGTCAATCAATCTCAATTTATTAATCATCCTTTCCCATTGCAATCTCTCAAATCCTTTCCACTCAAATTTATACCCTCGTTGTTTATCTTGTGCACTTACCACCATGTTGAAATCACCTCCAATGACCCAAGGTATATCCTCCAGATTGGATAGCCATTCCCACATATCTCCTCTCTCTCGGTAATCATTAGAGGCATAAACTAAACAAATGCTAAAAGTGGTTTCATTAGTCTAAATGATCACCCACACAGCCCTTTCACGGGGGGATTATCCCCATTTTATAACCTTATTTTCCCAATTAGGATTCAATAAAATTGTAGATCCACCTCTACCCTTAGGATGGTTGGTATAGTAGGGAGTGGCCTCCCTCCAAATACATTTCAGGCCAATCTCTAAATTAAAGCCAACAGATTTCAACTCCTGAAGCATAAGGCAATCAACATCTTTATGCATATTTAAGAATCTTTTAACAACATATTTCCTATCAGGGGCCTCCAAGCCCCTAATGTTCCATGAAATGGCCTTCAGCATAAGAAGAATTAGTCAGAAGTATCCATGGAGGGCTTAAACCCCTCAAAACACTTAGGCCACTCTTCATGATTAGTGATATTACTAGCATCAAATGCAACTGTTGAGAGCGATCTGCCTCTTTTTTTAACTAAGTTCTGAAAGTTGTTCAGGGCCCAATGATTCTTTCCTAACAAAGACATCTTTCAATGTCTTTCCTCCTTTTTTTCTTTGATTTATTCCCTGATAGATCATCTCCCACACTGGTAGAACCAAACTCAAATGTTCTAGTTTCTAGGGAGAAAGGATTTTCCCCACAATTGTTGTTATCAGCATCAATCCCTGTGTTAGAGCAGAGCCCAATACCATGATCATCCCCTAAGGTTTGGTCGGAGGGGAGGGTGATGGGACCCTTATACCCATAAATGGCACATGATGTAATATCAAGGGATCTAATAGGATCTTATGGCCCCTCACACTCCACCTTGGTGTCCAAGGGGTTTTAAAAATAGACAAGATGGGAGGAATATTCATCTCCCTTGGAATGTCAAAATTGACATTGCATCCAGACCCCAGGGGCAATTTTTGTTCATCACTAATGGCATTGTTGGCTACAAGAGCCCCACCATCATCCCTTTCGATCAAATCTTGAAGGAAGGGCATGGTAGTGGACTCAATCTCCCTTTTTTGAGCAGCCAAGGACAATTCAAGTTATTTTATGCTCTCTATATCCACTTTCAACTTTTCTAAGACAAGTTGTTGTGCATTTTGAGTTTTAGGTCCCCTATTAGGAGTAGAATCCCCAGTAATATTTGAATCAAAAGCCAGAGAAGAATTAGCAGCTTTATTGGATTCTCTTATGGCCTTCTGGTATTTAACCATCCTCTTTGCAATCAAGGGAGGCTCACCGAATGAGATAGGGCAATCGGGGGGAATGCTGAGCGAAGGTGAAGTGTCAGAGCCAGGCAGAGGTGGAGGGTCGGGAATGGAAGGAGATGAAGAGTTGGGGTGGATAGGGGGAGGGGGAATAAAGTCTGAGGGATTAACAGAGGTAGAATGCAAAGGAAAATGAGTCGAGACCAGCTTGGAAGGAATAAAGTTTTACTTCCCAGACAAAGGGCAATTTTTTAGGAAATGTCCACTTCTCCTACACATGTGACAAGCATTAATTCCTCGTAAATATTCTAAGGGGAAATAATAAAGATGATTTTCAAAACAAATGTCAATCTTTGAAGGCAAAGTCGAACCAGGGTTGAAAGCAATAAGAACCCTCACATCCATATGGGGCAACAAAGTAGGAGAAGAATCAATTCTAAGAACTTTGCCTAAAGGCTCGGTGATTTTTGAGATACATTTTCATAAAAAAGGGAGGAACGTTTTTAATAACTACCCATTTAGGGTTAGAAAGTGCCATGACTTCCTTATTACATGCAACAGGGGTCCATGGAATAACCTTAAAACAAGCATTTCCCACATTCCAAAATTGTTTATCAAGCACTTTCTTTTGCATTTCTATACCATTAAAAAAAAAAATGAACAAACCCTTTTGCAACATTCTACAAAAAGAAAATTGAATGCCAAGTTTTTACACCAAATATCTTGAAACCATTTGTTCATAAATTGCCTAGATGGAATTCTATCTACATCAAGGGTTGCAAAAAAACCACAGAATCCCTAAGTCTAATAATTTCCTTATAAATGCATGCATACATGGAAGAATTTGGTTTAATGACAACCTTTGAGGCCGAGGCAACCTCACCTTCTTCGTCGCCTTGATTGTCTGTGACATTGTTGAGAATCTTCGGCTCGAATCTAGCCTCTACTGGAAAAGTTGTGTGAAGCCCTTCAACTCTCTGGTGGAAGGATTTCTTGGAGCCCATGGTGTTGTTGCTAGTTTTCTGGTGTTCTGCATTTGAAGCACCATCTTTATTGCTCTCCATAAATGGAGGTATGGGCGAGAGTTAATGTGAGGGCCTCCCAGCCTCCGTGCAGAGAGCCGACCTGTGGCTAAGGACCCTTCATATTTGTCCTTGGTTGCAGAGCCAACTACTGCCTATTTCCCAATGAGGAGAATAAATGCACATATTTTTTAAAGTTACATTAACAAAATGATAAATATAATATATATTAATATTTAATTATATATATACTTTTTTTATATAAGATATCTGTTTAATTTTTTTATCGTTATCTATGTTAATTCTAACCATATTATAACATATATAATATAATTAAATGATATTGTATGAAATTTCTTAAAATGTTATTATTTAACTTTAAAAATATATAAATAGACAAATAATATAAATGTTGATTTTTTAAGTGTTTTTTATACTTATTTTAATAATTACTATATAACATGTATAATATTTAACTAAGTGATTTTAATATGTATATTATATTAAGATTTTAATACATATATATTATAATTATTTTTAAAATTATATATTTATTTTTTGAAAATTTATTCTAAATTATTATTATATTAATATTACTATATAATATATGTTATATGAAAATTTTAATAATGTGGTTATTTAAATTTTCAAAATACATATGTAGGTAATGTTATTAAAATTTCCATATAATATATCATAATATCACTTACTGATATTATATATTATAATATAATAATTATTAGTATATCTATATTTTAAAAATATAGGTGAATTATGCGGAGAGATATCTTATAATAGAAGGGAATCTCACAATTGAGTGTTCCCTTTTAAATATTATGGCATTCTTCCACTATTATTTGAATGTAACAATTTCATATAGTTGGAGACAAGTGGTGAGGGTTCTATTTTATTTGGAGTAATAAAATAACACCTCCACAAAAACCCAAACACCACGTCATCTGACACTTCACAATTTTTTCTCAAAAACTGCCACTACTCCCAAACTTTTTGATTTCTCCTTCCATTAACCCATTAAACTCATTCTTCACAAATCGACAACTTTGAATCATCCTTAATGTGTCCTAAAACCGGTTTTTAGAGTTTGGTATTTTCAGCACATCCTTCCCTGATTTATTTCAATCAATAATCATCCCTGAAAGAATTTTCCCAAATTGCATTTGTCCTTCACATATTCTGCCATAAATCCTAAAAGTTCCACAACCATATAATTAAATCACTTCATGCACAATCATATAAAATTATATCACTTCATATACAACCATATAATTCACAACATTAATCATATTAATTTTCACTAAACTCATCATTTAGATTTAACCTATTTTTAATATTATAAATGTGCCAATTTTGAAAGTGCTACTGGCTTGTAAATCATTATTCCATTCATGTTAATCATTCAACAAAAATTTAATCAAAAATCTATTCCTGCCCATATGCAAATTAAGGCTAGTATCAATGTATACCTACATCAATCCAACTAAAATGAATAAATAAACAAATTTGGTTGGCATTAAAAGATAAACTACTGAGAAGTAAAATTGCAATGTTTTCTCTTGATCAAAAACAGGTTTGTACCATGATAAACCATGGGGAAACCATAAGAAACCATGGCTAGACTACTTGCAGTTTTCTCCCTACTCAGGACCAAAGATCTAATTTTCAAAGCAGCTAGACGATTCAAAACCCACTGTGGTCTCAAACCTAGGTTAGTCATCATGCTCTTAAGAGTTTTCCGAGCTACCAGAAGAATTTTAACTTTTGAGGTAGCCCCCCATTTCAGAGCTCTGTTCAGCAGGCAAAATATCAAAAAAATTGGCCAAATGCTCTTATGAAGCATCAAAACTTAGACTCTTGGGCAAAGAAAGTTATGACTGGCTCAAACTGCATCCTTATTGCAACTAGGATTAAGAGCTTTTTTCCTCTCAAGCAATCTCTTTCTTTTAAGTAGTAGCCCCAATGTCAAAGACTGCAAGGCTGCCCTCCACTTGCAACTGGGTTGCCCTATAGGGGTTCACGCGCCACGGGTTCCAGAAATTCTTTTCCGCCGTGGCCCATGCCTAATTTTGAGCGTAAGGACTAGAAATGGAACAAGAAATTTATGGGAAGCAAACTGTTTGTGCTTCCATCCGATTCTTTGAATCCCATGATTGACAACCTCAAGGAAAATGCCTTCTTCACAAAATGGTGTGGCACTAGAGGGTCAAGCAAAGACATACTTGATTGGTGGAAATCTTCCTTTCCAGACCTCATTTCAGTAAGACGAATGCAAAATGACTTCTTTTTCATAGAATGTGTGGAAGCGTCGCTAAAGAAAGCAATCACAAAAGGCAGTCCTCTATTCTTCCAAGGCTCCACCTTTCACTTCCTTTACTGGAAACCAGGCTTTGAACCAGTACAGCACAAACTTGAGAAAACTCCTATTTGGTTGTCTTTAGTAGGCCTTCCATCTGAGTTCTGGTGCCCGGAGTCACTATTGAAGATCGGCGATTCTCTTGGTTATCTAGTGGAGATTGAAGTGGACATCCTCAAAGGCCTTAAAGGGGATATAGCAAACATTTATGTTGAGATTGATCTCTCAAAAGGCCTTTACAGTGAACTTGAAATCATCTCGGAACTAGGTGGATGGAAACAAAAAGTGATAAGATTGGGTAATGGAGTTCCTGGCAAATGCTTGCTAAGGAATCAAATAGTTAACAAAAGTTCCTTGGTAGCTTCCTTGGGAGCCCTCAACCTTCCTCAACAGTAGTCAGCACCAATCATTGCTAGCCTAGACTCTCAGAAGAGGACCTTGGATCGAGTAACTATTCCAGACCCAGCTGCTTTAGTCTCAACCCAGGCAATTATGATGGCCCCTCGGCAATCCCAACTCAGAGCCTCAGTTTCTCCTCCTATCTCAAATGTTGATCCAGATTCCCATCTCCTTCACTCTCCTAGTTTAAGTCTGCATCTTAGAAATAAATCTACAGGCCTGAATCTTTCAATTCCACTTCAAATTCCTCAAGGTTCCTAGTCCTCTCCTATGAATCGACCACCTCTCATTTTATCACTGATCGCTAAGCCTCGATCCCAAAAGGCCGTCAGGAGTTTGTTTGGGCAAAAACAAATCCTTCCTTGAGCAAAGGGGCCTTCAATATATTCTCACAAACTCCAACTAAGGCCTCACATTAAGCGTAATAATCTTAGGGGTTCCCTCCAGACAAAAAAACCCAATTAAAGCAAAAATGTCCATCTTTCAAAAATCTTACAGGAATAGGAAGTTATTGAAGAAGATCTTAAAGCAGATCTGGAGGAGAATATTGAGCCATTCTTATTAGAGGGAGAGATTTCTCCTTCTTCATATCCTCCCCTTTCCAATCAACATTTTAACCTCTCAGCGGAAATCCCTTTTCCCTTTCTCTTCTCCTCATCATTAGGGACAAATAGTCTAGACTTGACTAGTGAACAGAATGCTCAGAATCTTCTGCAAAATCTCATGATAGGAAAGGAAGACTGGGACACAATATTAGACACTCCCCTTGCTGTTCTTTACTCTTAGATTAAGGAAAAAAGGAAACTAGGGCTTCATTAGAATCAGAAGGGTCTGGATAAGCCAGATTTTGGTTCTTCCCCTCCCAAGAAGGGCCGCAAGTCATTCATAGAAGCTAGATCCCAGGATGGAGTGACAGAGAATCAATCTAAACTATTGGACCTATGGAAAGTAGGGAAGGGGAATCCCCTTCCTAAACAACAATGAAAATCTTTTCATGAAATGTTAGGTGTCTCAATTCCCCTAACAAATAGAGGGTGATCAAAAGAAGGATTCTTTTGGTCAGTGTAGACTTAATCCTATTGCAAGAAACTAAACTGGAGGACAAGCTAGCAGTTGCCTTTGGAAATGGAATTAGCTCTTTGTTCCAAGATTCTCTTCAAATGACAATAGCATCAGAAGGAGCTTCTAGATGATTAATGATAATCTGGAAGCCCTCTCAAATCAAAGCTGAAGGCATTGCATCTAGCACGAATTGGCTCCTTGCCAAAATCACTCATCTTCAGTCAAACACTTCTTTCTTTATCATTAATACCTATGGCCCAGTGTCCCCACACAAAAAGAGACACATGGTCTTCTTTAGATGGAGTTTTGTCCACTTTATCTGAGGAACAAGTCTTCATTGGGGGAGATTTTAATGCTATCAAGAGTGCTTCAGATAAAAGGGGAGGAATCACTCGTTTACGGGGTTCTCAACAAGATTTCAATAATTGGATTGAAAGGAATGGTCTTTTGGAAATAGATTCAGGAGACACCTTCAAATGGACAAACAGAAGAAAAGGTTTCAGTAATATAGCAGAAAAAATAGAAAGAGTTTTTTGGCAAGGGTTGAGGCTCTTTCCTTTTACTCCCTCCTACAATGTCCTTCCTTTTTCAGGATCAAATCATTATCCCATTTTGCTCTCTTTGGAAGGCACCCAGGGATCGTCCAGGACTCCATTCAGGTTTGAAAATATGTGGATGAAAGACCAAAATTTTATTACACTAATAGAAAATTGGTCGAAGGAAGGATCTTTTGAGGGTTCAAAACTCTTCTGCTTCATCTCAAAGCTAAAATTAGTTAAACAAAAATTGCTCCAATGGAACTCTCAGCACTTCAAAAACATATTCTCAACAAAATATCACTAGAAGAGAGATTAGCAGCTCTCAATGACATGATTATCTCGGTGGGAATGGATCAAGAATCTTTTCAATAGAAAAGGACCCTCTTATTGGAGTATGAAGACGTTCTCTCTAAAGAAGAAATCTTTTGGAAGCAAAAATCTAGAGAGAACTGGCTCAGAATGGGGGACAAAATACCAAGTTTTTCCATAACGTAACAAAACTCAGAAGAAGCAAGAATTGGATATCAAAACTGCAAATTAAGCATAACCAAATCTCAGAGGATCCGGAGGAAATTAAGAAAGAGATTATATCTTTTTATTCTAATCTTTTAAACAACAATGAAGGATCTCATCTGCTAGAACAAAAAAAGCTACTGGCAGGGATCCCCAAGATCATATCAGATGATCAAAATCACATGCTAAATGAGAAAATAAAATTGGAAGAAGTATTCCAAGCTCTAAACCAGCCCCCCTCTCGTAAGGCTCCTAGTTTGGATGAATTTCATGCGGATTTTTGCAAGAAATGTTGGCATATCTTAGGTCAGGAACTTTCTGAAGCCCTAGAGTGCTCAAGAAGATCAGGGAATATTCCCAAAGAAGTAAACAACACCTTCATAGCTCTCATCCCAAAGAAGGAGAAGACATAAAATCTCAGAGATTATAGGCCCATTTCCCTATGCAACACAGTCTATAAAATTCTCTAAAAAGTGATGACTAATAGATTGAAGCCTCTCATGGAAAGCATCATTTCAGAGGAACAGACTGGATTTGTTCCTGGTCGCTCAATCCTTGATGGGGTGATTGTAGCGCAACAAGCAATCCACACCCTTCAAAGCACAAACAAGCCAGGTATGATAATAAAATTAGATATAAAAAAAGCTTATGATAGTGTAGATTGGCGCTTTCTATGCAAAATTATGCAAGCATTTGGCTTTGACAATCAATGGATCAACTGGGTATTTGAATGCACATCAACACCTAAATTTTCAATTTTGATTAATGGAAAACCAGTGTGTTTCTTTTCCTCTTCAAGGGGTATCAGACAAGGAGATCCTCTATCTTCTTTCCTCTACATCATAATGGGGGAGGCCTTGGGAAGGGCAATCAAAGCTAGTTATGCCAATAATTTGTTAGAGGGAATCAAAGTAACAAAAGATTTTGTAGTCACACATCAGCAGTTTGCAAATGATAACCTTCTCTTGGGGGTAGCAAATGTTAAGGAAGCCTCCCATCTTATTCAGATTCTAGAAATGTATGGAAGGGCTTCAGGCCAATTTAAAAACAAGGATAAAACTAAAGTTTATTTTTTCACTACTCCAATCCTATTATAGACCAAAATTCTTAGAATTCTAAACTGCAAAGAAGGATATCTTCCTTGTACTCACTTGGGCATTCCAATAGACCAAGGTCCAAGGAACTCTAAATTCTGGGATCCCTTAAAACTAAAAGTTGAACAAAATGCAAATTCTTGGAAGGGCAAATGGCTCTCTTGGACGGGAAGGCTAGTGATGATCCAAGCAGTGATCTCAGCCCTTCCAATTTATCTCTTATCCATATTATCCTTAATATCTAGTGCTAATTCTTTCATAATTAAGAAGATGAGAAATTTCTTCTAGCAAAACACTGAGGAGAAGCATAAAATTTCTTTAATAGCTTGGGAAAAATTATCAAGCCCAGATCAATGGGTGGCCTAGGTATCAAAGATCTTAAATTGTAAAACACAGCCCTAGGGGCTAAATTAATCTGGAAGTTCATAACAAAACCTAATGCTGCATGGGTTAGAATGCTGGCAACAAAGTATCTACCAAACTAGAACCATCTCAACATCTTCAGATTAGGCAACTTTCCCAAGGGGTCCAGAACCTGGAATTTTATCATCTCCTGTAGAAATCTCATTTCAAATTCGATTTCTTGGGATATACATGATGGCTTATCTAGTCTATTCTGGGAGGACTCTTGGGGTGGCTATCCACCTCTAGCAAATTTAATTCATATCCTTGCTGCAGAACTCTAGTTCAAACAGCATTGGGGCTCCCAAGTTAGAGACTACTTGGAAATGGTCGACATGTTGAATTCACAATGTTGGAGATAGAAATCAATAGAGGGCCTACCCATTCCAAGGGTAGATCTAGATCAACTCATAGAACATCTAGAAGCAAAAAATATCAGTCCCAAAAGAGGAGAAGACTCTCTTATCTGGGCACCATCCAAAACAAGGCAGTATAATTCAAAAGATAAATATAGAATTCTAGTTAGCCTTGTAGATCAGAACAACCAAGATATCCCTTTGAAGTTGTTTTGGATATCCAAAGTCACTCCAAAAGAGGGCATCTTTGCATGGTTAGCCTTCCAAAAAAAAATCTAACTACAGATAAGTTTACAAGAATGGGCTACGAAGGACCATCAAGATGCATTTTGTGTAAAGCCCAATCAGAGACAGTGGACCACCTTCTCTTGAATTGCCCCTTTGCTTCTAAATGTTGGAGATGGCTATGTACCAAGTTGGGTCTGATTATAGCCCTGTCAAATGACATCAAGTCTCTATTCCAAAGTCGGCCCCTTCTTCTTAAGGAGAGCTCCTTGAGTCAAATTTTGGAACTGTCCCTGTCATGCTTAATCTGGGAAATCTGGAAAGAAAAGAATTGTAGGCTATTTGAAGGAAAATCTAGGAGGCAGGAATCAATTTTAAACTCAATTGAATCGACAATAGTGGACTCAGTAAATTGCAAAATAGCATTTTCTTTGGAGTAGCCCAAAGTCTTTTCTTCATGGGATGAAAATATCAAGCTAAAGTGGCAAGGAATTAGCATCCTTTCATCCTCTGGTCAAAAAATCAATGCTAGAAAAGATGAAACCTAGTCCCCCCCAAAGCCAGATTGGGTGAAATTAAACTTTGATGGGGCTTCTAGAGGCAATCCTGGCCCCTTTGGAATTGGCTACATAATCAAAGATCAATCAAGAGAAATTATAGGGAAAATGGCAAAGCCAATTCCCCCAAATACCAATAATATAGCACAATTCACTACTCTGCAACTTGGATTGAAGGATTGCATCGACCATGGCCTAAGAAATGTCTCAATGGAAGGAGACTCGGAGATAGAAATAAATACAATAAGGAAAAAAAAAACCCAAAATGGAGACTTCAAGCAATTTTAGAAAAAACCTTAGAAAATTTTACCAGACTTGAGCATTTTGAGGCCAAACATATCTATAGGGAAGCGAATGTAGAGGCAGATGCCTTATCAAAAATAGCAACTCAAGGTTCTTTCATTCATTGGTGGGTTCAGAGTATTCAGGTTAGTGGTAATATAGATTAGGTCATCTAGCAAGTTTCGTCTTTCTAGAGTTTTGGGGACGCTTTCTGTCAACCTGATTGAGGAATGCAGATTTTAATTTTTGAATTATTTTACCCGCTCTCCTTTGGCAGTTTGTATTAACGGCTATTTCTTTCGTTTGAATTCAAGCATCCACTTAACCTTGGGGTTTATGGTGGGTCCGGTTTAGCTTTTCCAGCATTTCTCTTAACCTATCTATGTTTTCTTCTATCTACATTTTTTGAAGCTCCAGCTAGCTCCCACTGTCATTCTGTACCTTTCATATGAGTTGTCCGCAGGTTGCTCTTTTTATCTACACCTAGGAAGATTTGTCTTAATCAGGACATTTATTCTCTGCCACCTTCACGGGAGCCTTTAATGATCATTCGTTCCTCATTATTAAGTGTTGAGACATGCGCCCGATTATCCTACCAAAGCATTTTCTGCACGCAGCGTTCATTTCTTTCCTGCAAAATCTGCATTATTCGCTTTGTTTTTCCTTTCTCACTTGTCTTCTTTTCTCTGATCATCATGTCTTTTGAACCACCGTTCAGATTCATTATGAGCGTCTACCCAATGCCCTATTCATGCTTTGGTGCAGACACTCCCATTTCCCTCAATGCCTCCACTTGTCAGGTTTTTTTCAAAAAGATCACGGATTTGAGACTAAAGCATCTCCTCATCCATGCAAACCCTCTGGTTCTTCTTGCAGTTAAAATGATTCTGGGTAGTGCCCATTCGAGTAGGGAAGAGTACCCATGAGACAACACCTGCATCTCTTCTAGGTTTGTGGCTTCTTTGTTGGACCAAAAGCTACCTAAGCAAGTTGTTTGGAGCCTTACCAGGGAGCTTTTCCCTGAGAAAATTCTTCAGGAATTCCAAGAAATCTTGAATAAGGCCCTCCACAACTCCAAGGCACCTCGGCCAAGCAACTGGATCCTTTTCAATGCTCACAGAGAGATCATTAAATACTACCCTTTCCTACTGGATTTGAAAGGAAAATATTTGGACAGACATAGAGTCTTTGCTAGAGTTGGTTTGAGTTATCTCAAATGGAGGTTTTTAGGAGAAAATCTGGAGGCCCAGGGAAAAGAGGAGGACCTCTTCCAGTTTGCAAAGCTAAATGGCATTCTGCCTATGAAAGTTGTAGAGACAGAGCCCCAAGCTTAACAAAGTCATAGGGGTGGTTCGAGCAAAGGCCGTAGGGTTGCGGGTCGTGGTCAGGGTCGTCCAGTAGGCAGAGACCGAGGAAGAGCAAGAATTGAGTTGCACCAACCCAATCCTCCCATTGCAAGCTAGGCTTTCTTTTCGTTGTTATGTCAATTTCCCTTCTCAATACTTAACACATAATTGTATAAATTTTATTTTGGTTTCTTATTATTATGCTTAAACTCTCTGGTTCTAGGCAATTGGGAATCTGCCATAAATGTTTCTAGTCTCATTTTCTTCAAACTGCTTAATTTTCATGGCTTTGTTAAAAATGGACAAATCATAAGTTTAATGGTTTCCTATCTGTTGAAGAAACCATGTTTTGTTGGGATTGCTGAGAATAGGTTTTTAATTGTATGATTCCCAGCTACGAAACTATTGTATTTAATCCAAATTAATATAAATCTTGGCTCTGCCTTTACCGACCAAAAAAAAAAGATAAACTGCTTACATTGAAGAGCATCAACCCAAAGATGGCAACAAAGTTAAATTTCCTGAAAACATTAAAGAGAAAAGAATTCAAAAGGCTTTCAATCTGAAGGTCATATACCTATTACAAAATTAATCAAAGTTGATAATTGGTTGCACATACCCACAAGTCAATCTTTTCTTGGGTTCACCAGCTGAATAGCCTATGAAATAAGTATATTGTGTCAGGCAATAAAACACAGTGAGAAGGGAAGAGACAATAGGGTGTTGCAATTAGCAATACAGAAAAGCAATTCATAGTTATAATAAAGATGCAATCATGTGAATAATGTTCTTTCAAAATGTCTTGTTACCCAATTACTCAAACATGGGGAGATCTATATTTTCAGTACCCAATAGATTAATGGAGTAGTTTTTAGAAATCCACCTTATTAAATTTAAACATACCCAACAAAGGGATAACAATGTTTCTCTCACACCACACTTGCCCCAAAATAGCAAAATCAAGTCATAAATACAATAAATTAAAACCAACAACTATTATCCTTAATCAAAGGAAAATGAAAGAAAACACATTTTGCAATTTCGAGGATATGCCCATCCAGTCTTTGCCTCTAGATATCCATATAATAAAATAAACAATACTTTAATGCAATGCCTGTATGCCCCCTAAAATGAGAAGCAGGAAGAACGATGAAATCATTTCTAGGGAATTTTGATGTCCTCGCTGAACCATACCTAATATTTGATCAAAAGGTAATATGAATAAAATAGAAGCTATAGGTAAAACAAGCATGGAAATTAAAGGAAAAACAAGAAACCAATTCTCCTAAGATTATTTCAAATAAACAAACAACATTATTTCTTGTGAAATATAAGACTAACCTATATTTCTTAAAAAATATAAATACTAATTTGTAAACAGTTAAATTTTTTTTGGCATCTTTATTCTCACTTTCAATTGCATACGAGGTTGGATATGGAACATTATACCTGCAAACAAGGGGGATTTTAGGACCTATTTATGGCAGTTGAATATTTTTCACCCAATTGCATAAATTCTACCCAAGTGAAATTCAAAACAACGTTAAACAAGATCTCTACTTAATATTTTTTTGAAAAGAACATTAAACAAGATCCCACATAATAATTTTCCACTCAATTGCATATGAGGTTGGATATGGAACATTATACCAACAAACAGGGGGATTTTAGGACCTATTTATGCCAGTTGACTATTTGTCACCCAATTGCATAAATTCTTCCCAAGTAAAATTCAAAAGAACATTAAACAAGATCTCTACTTAATCATTTTTTGAAAAGAACATTAAACAAGATCCCATATTAGAATTTTTCACTCTTATCATGGCTGCCAAAATTTTGTATGAGTAATACTGTTTTTTTGAGTAATTTTGAGCATTTCAATACCTAGGGTAATCTTCAATTAAAAATTTTAAGACATCGAAAATTCACAATTTGAATCTTCAAAATCTGATTGTTTGCAACTTATATAGATACATGGTCCAGGTATTTTGTAAGTCATATAGGGGAGAGTAGCCAGTACAGGCACACCCTAAATTTGGGGGTCCACATGGCCCCAGAAACCAAGTTGACCCTCGGCCAACTCAACCAGTGAGTTGGCAACTCAAAATCATGAGGTGGATGTCCACTCCTTTCATTTGTCACATGTCTATTGCGCATTGGTTTGAGGTGTCGAAAAATTATCATTTTGTACCCCTGACCACAATGTTGGCGAACCCATCCCATTACTTGTCGACAATATCTGGCAGTCTTGAACATGGTTTACACATGGAAAATTTTTAGACGACAACCCATTTCACCAAGCTCTCCCTCCAAAAATGATGTCGCCACTTTCAAACTTTCCAACCTGCCACATTAACTTCATGTCCACTCGCCCTATGTCCAGCTGCCCCATCACATTTTTCGAGCAGAGATGCATTCATGGCATTTGTCTCCTCGTATTTCTTTCTTGTGAAAGGTTGTCCATTTCATGTGCTTTCTCCAGTGATGGGTTTCAATCACCTCACCTCCTGTTCACCATGGCATGCAACCAAATTAGCAAGGACCTAGAACGTGGGCACCTTTGGCTGGGTATGTGATTTGTTTTTGTCCTTCAAATTATGGGTTGTGGTCGACTTTTTTGCCCTCATTCCACTGTTTGACATTTCATTTGGTTTGTGCAGGGTTCTCTTGTGACAAGGATGCATTGCGATGGCTACAGCAGACCAACGATAGCTCCCCCTTCAACCCAAGTGAGGAAATGTCCTCACTAAGGCATGTTGATTCCAGATTTTTGTTTGAAGGCTACTTCACTTTGATATTTTGGTTTTTTTTTTCATTCTCTATCTTTTTGCAAGTCCTTGTGTTTTTGAGCACAACACGATGTATTCTTGAACACAATTACATGCCAAAATGGAATCATAATCCTCTATTCAAGGCTCGTTGTTCTTTTTTTGCTCACTGCTACGAGAAGATGGGTTTACATTTCTTGCATCTTTCTTTGTATTGATGGATTCTAATTGATGTACAACTAAATTTTGTTTGAGGGTTTGAGGGTTCGAGGATTTGAATTGATATATGTTGGAATTATGTTTGAGGGTTTGAGGTTTCGAGGGTTTAAGGGTTCAGGGATTTAAATTGATATATTTGTTACATGGTTTCAATGCTCAAATACTTTGGAGAGTTCAATGCCTTCAGTTTCCAAGGGTTCTAATTTTTTGAATGTTGGAATTTTTTAGGGTTTATGGGTTTCTCGGTTTCAATGGTTCAAGTGCATATTTGAATATTCGAATGTTTGAGTCTTTGTGAGTATGTGGGTTGGTGGGTTTCAGGGTTTGAATGCTTTCACTTCAATACATTGCTTCAATGCTTAAATGGTTACATGTTTGTCACCGGTTTGAAGGGTTTCACTATTTGAATGGTTTCATTGTCTCGAATTTTACCAAATTTCAATACATTTCTTCAATGCTTAAATGTGCATTCAATGCTTCAATGTGCATTCAATGCTTCAATGGTTACATGTCAGAGGGTTTACACTCAATAAAATGAAGATTATTTGGTTGATTGCGACTTAATGGTTGTCATGTTTCAATATTTGTCATGTTTCAATAGTTTCAATGTTGTCAAGTTTCAATAGTTTCAATACTTGTCATGTTTCAATAGTTCACGATGTTTCAATATTTTCAATGTTGTCATGTTTCAATAGTTTCAATACTTGTCAAGTTTCAGTAGTTTGAATGTTTCTTTCAAATAATGCATAAACAATAAATTAGAAACCCTCAAACCCTTAGACATGAAGAGTGGCATGTATGTGCAAATGTGTATGCACATGTGTATATAGTCGTGTATTCACATGTGTATGTATTTATACATGTCCATGTACATGTCTATGTATTTACATATGTGTATGCACATGTCTATGTATGTACACATGTGTATGAATCTACATGTGAATGAATCTAATTAAATGAAGTTTATTTGGTTGATTGTGAGGTAGTTGTCAAGATAGTTTTACTGTTCTTTCAATGAACTCATTAATGGTTGTCATATTTCAATAGTTCGTGATGTTTCAATAGTTTCAATGTTGTCATGTTTCAATATTTTCAATACTTGTCAAGTTACAGTAGTTTCAATGTTTATTTCAAATAATGCATAAACAGTAAATTAGAAACCCTCAAAAGCTTAGACATGAACAATGGCATGTATGTGCAAATGTGTATGTATTTACACGTGCATTCACATGTGTATGTATTTACACGTTTCCATGCACACATCTATGTATTTATACGTGTATGCACATGTCTATGTATGTACACATGTGTATGCACGTGTGTATGTACATGTATGAATCTACATGACTTACAACTCAAAGTTCAAGAAATTCACTCTATAGACATGTACATGTATATACATATGTGCTTGAACATGTATATATACATTGTTGTGAGGATCCGCTATGTGTGCACCCTAACTTTGGGGACAACGTGTCATGCCATGTGGACTGAGAGACCAACTTTGAACTCTTCCCAAGTACTCTGTTGATCTCCATTCACATGTAATGTGATGATTGGGACAATATGTCAACAATTAGAACAAGAAGCCTCCAAACTTGCAGAACACTTGTACAAGAACCCAAGGACATTACTCAATTTGAAATAGTTCTTAGGTGGATTGAACAATTAAGTTCAAACAACTTTGATCCTCTATGTGTTGCATTCACAAAAAAACACCTTTATCTTGTTTTGCACTTCTCTGACTCCCAAACAATGAGGACATGTCATTGTTTGAAAACCTTCATGCTCTTCAATTGTCAAAGTGGTTGGAGGAAGTATGGAGGGAGAGCTTGGTGGATTGGGTGCATCACAATTGAAAAGTTTTAAGATTTTCAAACAGTTGTGTGTTGTCGTTGGAGTACCTGAATGCATGGAAGGTGAGGTGAGGCATAGTTAATGGCACTACAAGGAAATTTTAAAAAGTGGTCGGAGGAAGTATGGAGGGATAGCTTGGTGGATTGGGTGGCCGTGTAGAAAAATGCCATGTGGCGAACTCAGTCGAAGGTACAAAATGGCACAATTTGGACAGCTCACACCAATGGCAAGGTTTTTGAGGTGTTCAATTGGCAAGGTTTTGAGTTGGGAACCCAACTCAATTGTGCTAAATTGATACATCAAAACTATTGCCATAAACATCAGTCAATAGACAAAAACTGTAGCATGTAGTTGTTCACACCTTTGCTCAATCATCCCATTACATTTGAATTGTACCAACATATCAAATTTCCCTTTCCAATCTGAAACCATTGGACTTTCCAAACCATTCAAGCATTTAATATAAACATAACATATGAAAGCTTTTGAGACATTCAAACATTGGAGTGCTTGAACTATGCAAACCAATTACGCATTGAATGTAAATGTAACCATTGAAAGAATTTGAGTCATTCAAACATTGAAACCATTGAGACCCTATAACCCTCAAACAATTGAAACCATTGACACATAATAAAGTATTCAAATTGGCAGAAACAGTCAATCATCCCA
Organism: Cryptomeria japonica; assembly: GCF_030272615.1. Lineage (NCBI taxonomy): Eukaryota > Viridiplantae > Streptophyta > Pinopsida > Cupressales > Cupressaceae > Cryptomeria > Cryptomeria japonica. The sequence goes on from NC_081414.1 coordinate 722,165,379, forward strand.
TTACTTGTACGTCACCAATCAATATATATACCAATGTCTCTATTACATCAATCAAAATTGAATAATAACTATTGTCCAAAATGTCTTCTTAAACTTCAATTGAAAAAATGAGGCAACAAAATTCTTGACCCTGAGCCTGATGGTCGCAGTGCTGCAATGGGTGCCACGTTCTTATCAACATCAATAGAGTCACGGGTACTCAACTCAAGTGGTATTGGGCTGCAATATCTGGGGCTGGCACCATATGGTGTCACCCCTGCAATATATTTTGATGTACCAGGAAAAGTAGGCGAGGGGTAGTAAGTGAATAATTCATGCATGTTGGAAAGTTGGGCAACATTGTGTTAATTAGATCCTGCATAACAGGGTGTCAGTCGAGCAAAGACATGGACAGATTGGACTCACTATTCAACAACTTCTTTCTTTCCAACTCATGGACCTGCTCTTAGATTTCCCTTTCCTTAGCCTCGTGTTCCTTCCTTGCTTTATCTCATTGTAGTTTTTTAGCCTTTTCCTTCTTCTCTAATTCCTTCAGCCTTTCCTTTTCTTGCCACAATATTTCCTTCTCCTTTCTCAACAGTGCATTAGTTTCTTTGGCCAAAAAACTTGCTACCTTGTTTTCTTTATTCTGCTCTCTATTTCTTTCTTTCCCCTCCTCTATTTCTCTACTCCTCATCTTTGCAAATTCAAAACCCTCGACAAACTCATCAGAAGTTATCAATTGCCCTTCCCATGCCAAACGGATGCTAGTTGAAGCCCCCTACCACTTCTCTAGTTCACAATGTGAACAGACAGCTTTAAGAATCGTGAAAGTGTATTTTGTTGTTGTGATTGAGGCATCTCACTTACTTGTGACATCGGGCTCTCCTCTTCCACATTACAATCTTGTGTTGCTTCTTGTGCCAAACCTGCATTATTTTCGCTATCAGGGTCACCATAGTCTGCATAGTAATGCACCATTTCCAGAATGACACCTTTTGGTGTTGAAGGCAAACTAGATGTCCCCCATTCGTCTTCACCTTCCAACTCAACACCGAGATTTGCTGCCCCTTCCACCACCCTAGATGGTACAATTCACTTGGATGGAAGGCCAAAACTCTCATACAAAGTGTCAAGTGCATCTTCATCAATGTTGGTGGATGCTTGTTCCATGTCCACTTGTGCAATTGAATCTGTTTGATGGCTAGCTACAATATTTTTTGCAACCACTTCTGGGGAGACATGGACTCCCGAAAGGTTGAGCATGTTTTGCACTACAGATACATCTTCCCCATCATTAATGTGGAATGTGGTGTTGGGTTGCATGTCTTGGGTGAGGGCATCGGGATTGAGGGGCCATATCCCCATCCTTTTGAATCTCGCAGTAATGTTTGAAATAGTCAATGCCTTGGCCAAAGACTTGCTACTCAATTCTGCCAGTTCAGTCCTCCTAAATTCTGGATTGGGGAACCTTGTTATCCATGTGGCTCTTTCTGATTTGAAGTATGTTTTGAATGGAGAGAATACACTCACATTGAGTGGCTGCAATTTGTGAGATGTGTGAGCTGGCAATGTTAGCAAGTCTATTCCCAGCATCCTTGACTCTTGGATGGTTCGCAATGCAATATGGTTGTCATGGTCATCAAATATCAACAAGAACCTATACATTGGTGATACACCCCGAGGAACATAGTGCTTTAAGTGGTGCAACCCTCATGAATAGTTCCTTGGTCATCCACGCATGTTGTTGTGCTACCATGCAAGCACCAAGTTCACATTTACCTATGTAATTTTGTATCTGCCTCTTGCCTTTGAATAGGTATAACGCTTGAATGCTTTGTCTAGAAGCATTAACACAATAAAGAATTGTGATCCACTCACGGCTCTTCAGAAGTATATAAGACACGTTCTAACTTCCTTTCCTCGCAAGCACCCTCATTGCCCCAATTATTTTGTCCATAACTCATGTTTCATCACAATTCCAAATGTAGGCAGGACCATATGTATTAGCAACATATGCTTTTGACAATGTCTCGTTAAAAGAAGAAACAACTGCTAGTCTAAGATACAATGTTTGGTCTTTGTCAAGGCCTTCGGCCATCCGCAAGCTGAGTTCATGATGTCTGGCATTGAATCCAAACCACCATGAGTTGTTAGGCATGCCATTCTTGAAAGGGGTTGGTCTACCCTCACAAATTTGAGAGACAAATGCCTTCAAGTTTATGATTTCAAGGCCATGACCACAACCAGCCATCTCTTGGCACCACTACAGAATCTTCTCTTCTTCTTGATACATAAGGATAGTTGGTGGACCTTTCTTGGACATGGTGGTCAAACCACCCAACCATTTTGACAGTGTTGCAGTTGGGATGCCCCACTTCCTTGATGCACCCTGTATGGATATGTCGTTGTCCTCAACATCTCGAAGTGCACCTTCCATGTCAATTGTCGACTAGAACTTCTATTGCATTGTTACTTTTCTTGTAGTTGAAGGTGGACTAGGTTGGTTCATCATGGCCGGGATAGGACGTTCACTTGGATGGTTTGTTGCTAGGGGTATAGGGTCTGCCTAGGTCTGAACAGGAGGCGGGGCTTCTACTTGAACATTTAAAGTGACACCCCTTTTTTCTGAATGCACCCTTGTGCATGTTGATCTCTTTGAAGAATGATGAGGCATCTTGTCTGCACAGAACAACATGAACATGAATGTTACCCATAGAAATAGTGTTTAATAAATATAAGCCACCATAACTGATATGAATAAGTTTATGTTAGCCATTCAATCTTTTCTAAATATTAATATCAGCTATACTCTTTTGAATCTGAATACTCTGAGATCGAACCAACTAACCATGTCATTTTGTAAATCGATGTGTGATGATCAGTGGCAACAGTGATGCTTAATATGGAATGAATGTGCAACTACATATTGAATGACAATAAGGTGCAACAAGTCAATGAAGCTTGAATAGTAGGACTATGGTTCCCTTTTATGAAACTCAAAATTTCAGCAATTGTTTGATTGTTTTGTGTATTGGACACTTGTTTTATTGTTTTTGTATTAGACACCTATTCTGATATGGATTCATAATCGAAACCTTTTGGGTCTTCTAAATGTGGGGGTGTAGCTAGAGTGTGTTATTTCCAAAGAATTACTTGACTGAATAGATGGGAAGGGGTGCTTGGCTTACAATTAGGTTGGATGTGTATTTTGGTAAAAATCCACGATGGGATTTGTTCATCCACTACTGTACGAAGCAGGTGTTGCCAGGACATGTTTTGAGAGCATTCTCGGACTCGAGGAACATAGTTTTCTAACAAAAATCTATTGATATAGTTGGTTTGCCACGATTGGAGGCTGAGTTTGAATAATTTTGAAATGAAACAAGTTCTTGTGGGGAAGACAAGATCATCACAGGGGTATGGATAGGGATAACCACTCTTGTTGTGCTCGGATTTGGAGATATGGGATGTGAACATGGCATTTTGTTGGTGGAATAACGGAGTGTGAGGTGGGGAAAGTTTCACGAAGATAGTTCATGATTTCATAATCAACATCCTTTGGAAATAGGGTTTCGACAAGACCTTCACTTGTTAGAATCTCATGGACCTTGAGATAGTTTTGCCTCTCATATTGATATTTTTTTACAATCTGATAGCATTGATCTGTGTTTGACATTTTTGCACTTTGTTGTATACATGTGCGTTGTCTAGAATGTATCATTATCAATTTGCATCATGCTATATATTACAATTTTGCATGTGACCTCAAAACATTACTTTAATTTGTATATACATACATGCACATTATCATATGTATATACTTACATGTAGACTAAGTGGCATGCATTTCTAGATTGGTATGGAATTGTTAAACACTTGTACATGTCTATGAATGCAAATATTGAATTGGTTTTCAATTGCAAAGTAGGTCGTATGCCATTATACGGATTTTACAGACATATATATGTATGAATAGTGATGCATGCAGTCACACATAGACACATATATACGTAAATACTCACACACACACATATAGTCACAGACACATATATATGCAAATATGTTTCAATATATAAATGTATGCATATGTATTTGACTTTATATGTAATCACATATGTATATATATAAATATATCTATACTCATTTGAGTATATATAAATATATGTGTATATGTATGTCTGTGACTATGTGTGTGTGTTTGTGTGTGTGTGTGTGTGTGTGTGTGTGTGTGTGTGTGTGTGTGTGTGTGTGTGTGTGTGTGTGTGTGTGTGTGTGTTTGTGTGTGTGTGTATTCATAAAGGTATTAATACATCATTGGAGCTCATTAGATATGTGGACCCCATAGAAAGGTATTCACACATATACAACCCATATATATGTGGACCCCATTTGTTGATAGGAGGGAGCCAACTCAGCTGTATACATGGAGAAGGGTGAAAGCTAGCTGCCACCTCATATACAATTATGCATGTATTAATTGTATATGCATGGCAATTACGAAGGGTGAAAGTTGGCAACTACCACCTATAAAATTGTACATGCATTAATTGTACACGCATGGCAATTGGGAAAGGGTGAAAGGTGGCAGCCATCTCCTATACAATTGTGCATGCATTAATTCTATGTGCATGGCAATTGCGAAGGGACGCAATTATTAATTAGTCAATAAACAAAACAAGATGGTGGGAGAGAATAAATCTGGAGGCAATTATTAAAAAAGCAGTGAAGTTGTTATTTAATGTGTTGGTGGGATATAGTTTCAGTTAGTTAAAAAAAATATTCCCTGCAGATATCTAGAAGGTTTGTATACATGTGTAGTGTTTGCAGAAGACATGAAAACCACCTTCACCCTTTACACAATGAGATAGCGACTAGCCTTTAGGGGCAAGATCACCAATAAAAGGTTGAAGGTCGTATTCAAGTTCGGGGATGAAAACTTTCTTCGGTACTTGAAATTGTTTCTGGGTGACTGTTTCATGAACACAAATCACCGGTACCAGATGAATGCAGACATCGTGGCCATGGTGGCAGCTTGGGCTTGGCAGATTGGGAAAAGTTCAGAGAAAGTTAAATGGTTGTTGAAAGAAATTGTGGACAATGAATGGCTACTCAATCTCGATGAAATTTTCATAATGGATATTCCAGGGCTAGGGTTTGAAGTGCCTAAGTGAGAACCTGGTCGTGGGGTTCCTAAAATTTTCCCCTTCATTCGATGGGAAGTGGGGGCAGATCGCAAGGCAACTTCTGTCGAAACCACACTTGGATGGATGATGCTAGAGATGTGACTCATTGAAAGGAAGAAGGAAGATGAAGGAACATCGGGTGGTGCAGGTGAGGTAGGAGGTGAGGGAACGTCGGGAGGTGCAGGTGAGGCAGGAGGTGAGGGAACATCGGAAGGTGTAGGTGAGGCAATAGGAGAGGGAACGTCAGGAGGTGCAGGTGAGGCGGGAGTTGCAAATGACACTGTTTATTGGTATGAAGTACCAGAGGTTCTTGCAAATTCTGACGACAATGAAGGTTGCGTCCCCTTGGCCAAGCAAAAGAAGCGAATGTGGGACTGAATGAATATGTGTGTATGTGTGACACATCTTTTGTAAGCATTATATTTGTCAATGTTTTTAAATTTAAAAGTAACAAAATACGTAAATTTTAGTGGGAATGGTTGCTAGGAATGCATGTCAATACTTGGGAATGGTTTGTGGGAATGCTTGGGAATGGTTTCTAAGAATGCTTCAAAATGTTTTGGATTAAACATTATAGTTTATATAGTAACTACCCATAAGTAACGAGGATAAAATTCGTCTCCATAATGCAACTCTTTGCCACCAACCCTCTTCATGCCACCTTACACCTTTTTCAAATAGTAGTGCAATAAAAATGTCCAAAATACCTTTAAAATAGATTGCTTGTCCCATCGTATTTAAACTATGCACCTTTCCATTATGGTTTTTATAGACGACGTATAACCCATCACTATTAATCAAGTTGGATATCTCAAAGATCCTCCCAATTAAATTTCATTTGCTTCTCCATTAATGATAACTAAAATTTCAAAATCCTTAAAATTTACTAAAATTTCTCTTATAATTTTAAAATCCTTAAAATCCTTAAAATTTACTAAAATTTCTCTTATAATTTTAACATATTTATTTAATTTTCATGTTGGAATTTCACCTAAGATAATGACATTGATAAAAATCGGAGAATCACCCTCCAAATGCAATTGCAATACTAATAATTTATTGGCCAACTTGACTACTAATAAAGTCACTTGCATTTTGACTTCATTGTTTGTACCTTATTTCAATCTTTTAGCTCCAATTGTCAAAATATTTATGTTCCAATATCTTGCCACAAAGCCTACACCTAAAGGGCGTGGATTCCCTCTTGGTGCCCCGTCAAAGTTGACTTTCACCCATCCTACATTCGGTTTCATCCAATCAGCAACTTCCTTCCCCTTGGAATCCAAATCAACCTTGATAGGCCCATTAATGGGCCAATGTTTAAATTATATTATAATTATTAATATTATTTTATTGAAGTGAGAGTTATGGTTAATATTACAAAAATATATTTAAACAAAATTGTAATAATTAAGAATTACAACAAAAAAATTGTTACAATATTATAGAGGCAAGTACTTGCCACTATGTGGCACATGTTCTTTTTTGCATGCAAATCATTTCATATTGGAATTTTTAAATGATTAGAAAATTAAATAATCAAATACCAAATAGATATATATTAAATAAAAAATATTCTATTTTATTTAGAAAATCACTTTATTTAAAAAAATTAACTTAAAATAAAAAGGAATTTATGTATGTAATTATAAGAAAACATTCTATTTTACCAAATGAAAAAAAAATTATAGAAAAATCAAGAAAATTCTAAGATTTTATATGTGTATAAAACAAGTCCATAAAATAAAATATAATAGATTTTTTATATATATAATTAGATAAATGAATTTTTAGAAAGTTTCTTGTCAAAGACATAGTCAATGGGATTTTTGTTTCTTTCCATCTAACGACTGTAAACATTTCAAATGTCTTGCATGCCTCTAAGATGATATCAATCATTGATCCTCTAGTTGAGCTTGTAAATCAACAATGATGTAAAGCAGTCATTCAATGCAAATAAAATAGTAGGCAAGATATACATAAAATTAGTTTGTCACAAAGACTATCCAATTGATTAGTTTTTCAATAACAATTTTTTTACAAGGATACAAACAAGTTATGGAAATGACTAGAATAAGCAAGATTGGTATTAAAAATTTACATGAATGCAAACAAGTGATGCCTCTATATATGAAAATTCCAATTGGTATAAAAATATCAAACTTTGTATTTTCTACCATAAACAATTAAAAAAGACTGTGTTGCTATTGCAGAATGCCTATCAACATGATTATAATGAAAAAATATTTAATAATTAATGACCATGATTTACTATTGGAAAATATGATTTACGGAGGATTTTTTCTATATATGGACTCTTCACATCCCCTAAAATAATTATAAAATGTCTCTCAATGTAACTATTTAAGATACAAAAAAATAATTCAAATTAGATTTTTCTAAAAGTTGAATTATAAGAAACAAATATGTCTAGAATTTAAATTATAATTCTATACAACAAAACGTTTAGTTTTTAAATTTTACAATAATAAATAAATGTGTCTAAATTGTGTATATGCATGTGTGTTGATATATGGATATACACATACATTAATATAAAATATTTATCGATATCTTTGTGTGCATGCGTGTGTGTGTGCATGTGTGTGGCCTCCTCTAGCCTTGAGGCTTTTATTCATGTTGCTCATGTTCTGCAACAACAATTTGCTCATGTTTTGTAGCAATGGTCTCCTCTTGGTGAATTTGTTCTTGTTGTTGTTCTATAGCAATAGTCTGCTCCAAATGTAGATAGAATCTCTGAGGGGACTTCCCTTCTTGACCCTACCTACAATGTTGTTCCTAGTAATTTAGTATTGTCTCGACTGTTGTTTGTCAAAGGCGAAAAGGTAAGTCCCCACCAAAAGAAAAAATCTTGTGTCAAGTTTTGGGTGTTTCTCTCCACTCCTGAGTTGGGATCTTAGCTTTGTGCTATTATTTTCTAACTAGTCTAGCAGGTCTTTTAATAGTGGCTAACTTGTTGTTAATGGCTTGTTTGACCTAAGATTGTTTAGGGCTAGCACCCTTATTTTGCAACCTTTCTTTTTTGCCACCTAGGGGATGCCAAGTATAAAGGACCAACACCCTTATATTGTTGCTTATTTTAATTAAAAACACAACGAAATTTTATAATTCTATGCAAGAAATTTGAAGTAATATCTAATTATAACAAATGGCTAAAAGATTTTATTAATAAGGAAGTTATATGGGATGATAAAATGTTACATAATTAGAAAAATAATTGAAAATTATGAAAGTGGAAATAATGACATTATTATTTTTGAAATAACAAAATGAATTTATATTAAAAAAAGGTCATAATATGCTTATTTACATCATTTTAAAATTATTTACTATTTATAATTTTTATATAATTGAAAACATATGAAAATATTTGAAAGATATGAAATTGTCACAAACCTTTCTACTTTTATCTTCTATCCAACATCTAAATATATATTAGTGTGAGATCTAAATCATAGAAATTTTGTATTTGATAGTCATTTGATTGGTATATAACCTCATGCTCACCCTGTATCAAAGTTAACAAACAAAACATTTGTTATGAAACAAAAAATAAATTGTAAGAAAATACAATAATATGTGTTCTAAATGATTTTAGTATTTATCAAGGAAATCAATATTTCAAAACCCTATATTCTAGCTCACTTGCATGGGTATAAAGCATCAAATAAAAACATATCCTATACTTTCTAGGCTACTTTTATCATTTTAAAAAAAAAAAAATTAATTAAAAAAATTAACACTTACTAATTGACATCTATATGAGCTTGTAAGTTTTCTCGATCTAAGTGAGAATATGTAAGAAATTGAAGTAAGATTATCCAAGGAAGGACGAAGCTCAAGATGTATATATGAATCTCCAAATTTGTGACGAACCCTAATGTCTTGCTGAAATCTCTCTCTTTCTCTAGGGACTGATAGTTAAAATGAAATATCTCAATCACGTCCTTCACCACCTTCTTTGTTACATCTTCCAAGCTGCAATTGCCAGTCTTAGTAGCGACTAAGCAGAATGAAATGTAAAGCAATATTCCCACATCACCAAAATAACTCAATAGAAATGAAAAATGTATTGCTTATTTTTCTCAATCTACTTCGTTGCAAAGTATTAAAAGTTGGAAAACAAACATTTATACAAAATAGGAAAGAGAAAAGTATGATGAAATATGAGAAAAAAGAATTTGTGTTAAAAAGAATTGATATTTATGAAGTAATTAAATTATTTGGATGCGTAGTAAAGAATTTATTAATTAATAAATTTAAAATTAACATAAAATTAAAATTAGATATTTTCTATTTTAAAAATAAAGTAGTTCCAACATTAATAAAAAATCTGATATAATTTATAATATAACAAAATAAATATTGTAAATTGAGTAATAATATTTTAAGAGTTATTCAATAAGAAGGTTGAGTAAAGACATAAATATCAATTGAATATTATTAATCTAGATATTACAAATTTTAAGATACATTTATATAAAAGATTATAGAGAGATTTGTGTTTGGGCAATTTGGAATGTTGATCCTATAAGGAGCTTTGTGATAGTGATGTGAAGCTGGAGATGTCAGTCAAAGAGTTGTTGAGTCTTCTCCATTGTCTTGCTCTACCCCCTCAAACTATGGCTTTTGCAAGTGTTTTCTTTCTACCCCTTTGGCTTCTAAGAAGGCTAGATTTGAGAGTGCTAAGGTTAAATGACCTTGTCTGTACTAAGCCTTCACTGTCTCCTTTGCTGCCAACACTGGTGGGGTGAAGTCTATAGGGTTGGTTGGTTTGGATGATCTTAATGGGCCACTAATGGATGGCCAATTGTTGAACAAGTTGGGGCGTGTGCCCCTTTGGATTCTAAGAAGTATGATGACAAAAGCTAGTCTAGAAGGTAATAGTGGAGTGGGTGTCTCCATTGCTACTCTTTCCCCCCCCCCCAAGGTCTCTGTGAATTCTAGTGGGCTAGTTGTTATGCAATTTGGTGTGTTTGAATTGTGCCAGTGAGGTTGTGGGTGTGGATTCTTCAGGTGCTTACGCTCCATCTATAGTCTTTGGCATTCCCCCTAAGACTGTTCCTTTACCTAGGGAACTTCTCTGCATGAAAAATATTGTAGTGGAAATTTCTTATGTTCCTCTTGTCGAGTCTTTAGAGTGGTTGGGGAGCTCAATTATTGGGTGATTTTGTGGCAATGTTCTAAATATTGATAAGAAGATGGGTCTCTTGTGTTTGGAATTTGAAAGGCCAAATCAAAGTAACTACAATGTTTAACAATTGTTTCCTCCTCTTTTTCTTCTTTTTTTTTTGTGATATTGGGAACTATTTTAGTATTCTTAGTGAGGGGTCCTAGTTCTTGGGCTTGAATGGCCTCTATTTTGCTAAACGATCCCCTATTTTCAACCCTTTGACTAATTTCAAGTTCTCGGTTTGGTTTTGATTACTGGGTTTGCCTCTAGAGTTTTGGAGTGAAAATATCCTTACATCCATTGCCAACTCTTTTGGGCAATTGTGTGCTATTGACCCTACCACTAAATTCATGAAGTGTTTGTTGTATGTGATATTTTGTGTTCTAATGGAAAAGAATAAGGTGATCCCTTCCCAGCTCACCCTTTTTTTTAAGTATGGAAAATGAGTGCACGTAATTGAATTTCTCTAATTGTTTGTAACCAATTTGATCAAGTGATCCATGCTTATACTACTGGCAAGATCAATAAGAATACATAATTCATTTGGAGAAAAAAGTAGCAAATGCCTTACATTGTGTTGTCCTCTTCCCCTATTAGAGGTGAATATTTGGTGGATACAAGGGGAAATCTCCTTTAGAGATTGTGAAGATGCACAAGGATTCTATTGGAGGTTCTTTGGATAGTTATAAGAAAAGGTGCTTGAGGGATATAGATCACTCTTTTGTTACAAACATGGAGGAACAGATGGTGGATAATAGGGGAACCCCTCATATTCTAATTTCTAATGATGTTTCTTCAAAATCTCCTTGTCACAAGAAAAGGAGTTTGGAGGAGAAGAACCCTGATTCTAAAATTAATTAGAAATCTCTAGACCATTTCTTTAAACCATCTTACTTTTGTTTGGGTTTCTCTTTGTAGCAGTTGACCACTTTGTAGTCCAGATGAGTTTCTCTTAACTATGGTTTATTGTGTATGTTGTTTTGATGTTGTCCTTTGATAACTCTTTTGTTTTATTATGCTTAATGTCATATCTCTATTAATATAAAAGATTCTGAATTCTTTTAAAATTATGCATACCATAATCAAAAACATAAAATATAAAATCTTGAACCTTGTCTCCTATTCAAATCTAATATTTATAGATATTATGCATCAAAACTCATATTTTTCTTACTCAAAATTAAAATAGGAGAGCTTTATCCTTGATGTTTAAACATTATTTTACAGGTACAAGCAATTGACCAAAAATATAGAAAAACAAGTAGAAAGTGAAGTTTATTACTTACTCTTGAGTTATATCCATGGACCAGCCTGAGTGAGAACAGATCTGTTCAAGGGCATGCCTCCACCTGTCAACATCTTCTAGTGGGTATCGATCTGGATGACCATAATGTTTCACAAATGATTTTTTATACGGACTGGAGTCACTTAGAGGATATCTAACATGAGTTGGATCCACACCATAAAACAGAGGAATGATTTTGCCCGGACTGTTCAACATTGCGGCGGCCTCCTTGAGACACCATGCTGAATCTGCATAGCCTTGAGAAAATATAGGAATGCGTATGGCACTACTCTTGATTGCTTTTTCCAAAGCCGGCCAAATTATTTCCCCCTTTTTCAATTTGTCGCTGTCTAAAAAGACATGAAGTCCGGCTTTGGACAGAGCTTTACAAAGAGTATCAACCATAGGCATTCTCACATATTTTCCCCTGAAACTCAGAAACACATGATACATCTCATCGCTTTGGAGGGAAAGTGTAGTTGTGAGAGGCTTGAATTCATCTTTCCTCCTGATGAAATAATCTCCTTTGATGAAAGAATCTCCTATCCTGGTGAGAGAATCTTTCATCCTGCTGAATAAATCCATCTTAAAGTTGCAAAAGAAAACACTCACTAACAATAGAGAGAAGACAGGGTTTAACCCAATTTTACAGATCTTAGAACTCAGATCTTCAACTCCTATCACAGATTACAAACTACACTTAATTAAATCGCAAAAGGCCTAGGCAGGACCATATAAACTTGAAAACAGGTAACCTTCCAGACATAAAAATGGTGTACTTATAAGAAAATCGCTTATAAGGCGATCTCGTAGTTCCAACAGTGAACTAAGACGAAATATAAAATGGCCATTGGAACAAATGAGCTCCTTCCAGACTTCTTTCTGCTCGCTTTTTTAATCATTATAAATATGATCTTTGCTGAAACCAATCCACCGTGATCTTACAAAATTAATCTGTAAATTACTTGGAAGTTGCCCGCTATCCAGAACGTCTATCACACAACAATTTTCAAATGGCAACCGAAATGCTGTAGTAACATGAATGCAGAAAGGTCAATTATTATTGTTTTTTTCTGCTCCGTCGCATTAATTTTTTTTATGTTTATTGACACGACAGGAGGGCGCACTCATTTGTTTACTTTCTCGTCAATGTCGAACTGTTCCGTGTCTAGCTGTCTTTCTTAACCTTTTCTGTGCAAAGTCTTTAGTGTTATTTCGTTTCAACCTTCCATGCATCATGTTTGACAATGACAATTACTATTCATCTCTCTCCAATAATTTCTAAGCAACTTCTATCCACCACCTAGATTAGCATTTTAAAATTTCCACCATCTAGATTAGCATTTAAAATTTTCAATTATTATTATTTACGGTCACATGGATATGATTAAAAGATATTAATAATTTGTTTTAGTAGTGTGATGAAAGCTCTTATTATTTTCATATGAACGTCTTAATCTAATTATGTTCAAGGGTATTTAATCTTCATTTGCAATCTTCTACAAGACATCTTTTTGGTGGCATCATCTTCATATTTCCAAATTTTCACTATATCATGTTATATTATGTTGCATGGGCTAAGTTGTAACGCACTAATATAAAGTGTCACACCTATTTGTACTTTGTCATTGATGACATATTTGATGTAATCCTCTCGTATTCAATAGATTAGGAAATATCTTATGAGACTTGGTGCATGGATCTAGTTGAGACTTGGATTGTACATATTTGTGTATGGATCTAGTGAGACTTAGATTGTACCAATCTGTCATTGGTGAGTATCCAGTTGATGCACAAAGTAGGTGTCTCCATGTCTAATCTATGTTTTGTTGCAGTGAGTGATTCATCGATCATTCTTCATCGACATTAGTATCTAATTTTGTCACACTGACATTATTGGTGCAACATTGGCTCTATCTCTTCCTAATGGGGAGGAACATTGGTCATCATCATTGGACCATCTTTGTAGGAGATTCCACATTGAGGGGGGCTTCATGGTCTCTCTTCTTTTCTCTTATGGGAGAGATTTTGTCCTCACATGAGATTTTGTTCTTCTCATTGAGAGCATTATGTGCTTTCATCTCTCTTTTGGGAAGGATTTTTTAACCATTGAGTTTTTATCTCTTTCTTTGTTTTCGAGAGATTGCATTGCATTTGTACATGGGTACCTAACATGGCCTAATAGTCGAGACGCATCTTGCATTGTTAGCTTGAGTCTACATTGCCCTAAATTGCACTTAAGGGGAGGTGTTGGTGTAAATTATGGCTCATAATTACACTTTACTTAAGTTGACTAAGGATAATGCATCTCATAGTAGTTTGCATATGACACACTTACGAATGTGTGCACACATGGAAGTTGGTTGTAGGAGAAATTCCACCTTTTGTAGTCTTATCTTGTTATCACATTCCACCTTTGATGAGTGATCCACCTTTTGTGGAATATTTTATTGTTTCTCCTACCTACTCTTGTATCTCATTGATCCACCTATCATGACTGTGTGCTCTCGTAGCCTTGTCTTTATAAGAAAGCTCATTTACATTGTATGTAATCCAATTCAATTAACAATCAAATTAGTTAGTTGGGTATTTTGCATCTTGATAGGAATACAGTTTATTCTTGTCACATTTATTATCTATTGTTCTTGCGCTTTCCATTAGACTCTAGATCTTGGCAAATTCTTACACTTCTAGATTACGTCTCATTACAAATGGTATTTTCAAGTCTTTCAAGATTAATAAAATAATTACATATATCCCCACTTTCAGATAGGTATTTTATTTGTCCACTCCACAAAATTTGGAGATACATGTACACCATTAATCATTTACAAACAATTAAGTTGTACATTAAACCTTGAGATACATGTAATTAATAACACACCTAATCCTAGAAGATGGACAACTATAATTACTTTTTACAAGTCCAAATTAGCTTGAGGTGTAGAGCTTCAACTAATTCAAAATATGATTCTCACAAACTCCCAAGAAGTGTCTAGGATTACCACAATTCTAGCAAATGACTTTGGACTTTCTAAAAGATTTGGAACTCCCCTAGAAATTGGAGAAAACTTCTCTACAAGAATGTTTATAATCTATTTTTCAACAATAGTTATAATAGGCATAAGGTTGATATATATCAACTAAAAAGAGGACACTTGATTAGTGGTGAATTTGCAAAGTTATAAAAGATTTTCTTATTGGTCTACTAATGTAACCTTCTATTTTATGTCTCATTACAAATAGGGTTTTCAAGTCTTCAAATATTAATAAACAATTACATATATCCCCACTTTCAAATGGGCATTCTATTTGTCCACTCCACAAAATTTGGAGATACATAAACCATTAATCATTTACAAACAATTAAGTTGCATTTAACCTTAAGATATGAATGATTGTAACTAACACAACTAATCCTAATAGAACGAGTGTTGCGACTACTTTTTACAAGTCCAAATTAGCTTGAGGTGTAGAGCTACAACTAATTCAAAATATTGTGCTCACAAACTCCCAAGAAGTGCCATAAAATCATCTTCTTCTAGGATCATTGACCCACATGCTACTAGTTAGCTTTTGAGAGACTTAAACTTGTTTGTGTGGTCTAATATCTTTTGTGATTTCAATATTTTTAATTGAACAAAACTTCTAAATAAATACAGTCTTGTACTTACATCATTTTATTCAAATAATATAATCAATCAAACTTAGATATCCTTTGTTTACTTTTTACTCATATACAAAATCACATTATCATATAAAAACAAGGTCTACCTTCTTTTGTTTTCCACTTACTTTTAGATATACATATTAGATAGGCTTAGTCTTCGTACCTCCAACTACATTGAGCATGTCTTTATTCTACAAAAAAATCTCCATTTTCAAATTCTAAAGATTAAATTTAATGTTAAAAAAGTGTTCTCCAATCTTATGCTTAAAATTTGACATCTTCACCAACTCTAACAATATTACCTCAACACTCTTTTCAACATTATACAGTATTCAAGAGCTCTTCTCAAACAGTTGGGCAGGATCTTCCCATCAATGGCTCTAAAGTGCCTGTGGTGGATTTTGTTGGATCTGTCCCCTTGGTCCCTAGGAGGGGATCTGATACTCCTTCAGTGGAAGTTTTTAATGGTGTTGTCCCTTCTGCGAACATTTCAAATGGTGTTCCTACTTTGATTCCTTCTGAGCCATCTTGTGACCCTCATATTTTACAGATTGTTGGTTATGCCCCTCCAGCTGGGTGTGACAAGATTCAGGATGGTACGTCTGCTGATGCTACCCCTATACATGTTTCTATTTCTGTTTCTATTTCCATTTCAGCTTCTAATGCATATGTTGGAGCTGTCCCTTTGTCTATTTCTTCTTCCAGGGATGTGCCTAGCCCTAGATCTGTTGGTCCTGCTGGCTCTTTGATGTTTGTTGGCCCCTCCTTGGACATTGGGTTTCCTGTGTTGGATTCATTGGAGTGGCAAGTTGAGGCTACTAAGGTTGAAGAAGGTTGTATTTCATAAAAGAAAACATTCAAAATGGTCTTTGCCTTCTTTTGACATGACCCATAGATCCCAAAAGAAGGGATCCAATGGGAAATCCTAAAGTTGGTTGTTTGTTGGATAGGTTGGGGGGCATGTTGTTAAAAACCCTTTGGGTAGCTATTTTTTTACTGCTCATTTGTTTCTCCTTTTGGTTATCAGACTGCCTGCAGATTTCCCATGCATATGCTTTTATTTGTTAGGCAAATTTTCTTTTTAGAGCCTTGGTCAGTCTTTTTTTATTCTCTTTCTTGGCTTTGTTCCATCTCGTCTTAGCTCTGTTATGTTTAGTGGTTATTCTTGAATATCTTTAGATGTGGGTTTCAGGTTTCCCCAAATTAACCTGCTTTGTACAAGGTTTTGGGTCCCTTCAAAACCTGTTTTCCCTTATTCAAAAACAATATTACCTCAACATAATTAAAATTTTAAACAAAAACATATTTATAATATGTAATTGTTACAAATGTAAATTTTTAGATTTTAAAATATAAACTGATTTTAATAGACATCAATTATTAAACCACCACTAACATCCTTGTTCTAATTTGATGCATGCATATGTATGCAAGACACATGCTACAAGCCTTCTCAACATGTGGAATGAAAATACCATTAAGGAATCTCTAGCCATAAATAACTTTGTTGTGAGGAATTAAGAAAAAAATTATAGGAGAATTAATCTCTCACCTTGCACATCTACCTTCATAATTACTATTTTAAAAATAATCAATACATGATAATTAAAAGTTCACTAGAATATTCCACATGTATCAATAGTTGTCCACATGTGCACCCAATAGTTAACTATTGAATACGTAATTAGAGTTGTACAAATTTTTGGTTGATCATAACACTCACTTAGAGCATTTGTGCATAGGTATTGGTCAAGACCTTTACTAGGGTTAGTGCAAGATGATGGGGGGCCAAAACGTGGCGATGTGAAAAAAATAGGCTTCTCCACTCACCTAAAAACGCGAAAGGTTCATGTTGACTTTTTGCTTGGCCTGGGTGTCAGTACACCTTGGCATGGTAAAAACCTAAGCAAATCGGATATCTGATTTAATCGGATGTGTTGACTTTTTGCTTGGCCTGGGTTTCAATACACCTTGGCATGGTAAAAACCTAAGCAAATCGGATATCCGATTAAATCGGATATTCAGTTTTTATAGGTAATTTTAAACTAAAAAATAAACTATATAATATAAATGTAATATAATAATATAATGCATATTACATATTATATAATATATAATATATTATTATATTATATAATACATAATATATAATATTATATTATATTATATAATATAAATATAATACATAATATATTATATATTATTATATTATATAATATAATAATATGATATATAATATTATATATCATATTATTATATTATATAAAGTTAAATGGTGCACAAATGATGGTATTGTGAAAAAATTTTGGGATTGTTGGTGGATGGTTTTGGACAAACCACCCAGCAACAATCTTGATGTCCCCTTCTACTTCATCAAAAAATTGTATGCTGAGTTTGTTTTAGGAAAACATGTGAACTACTTTGACATCCAACCTTTCCAGGGCGTGGGTTTCGGTATGCCCCAAAATAGACCTATGGAAGTCAAAGTAGTCCAAGGCCCATATGTCCCCCTTCCTCTTGTTGATCCCCCACCTCCAGTGCAGCAAGTTGGGTCAGTAGCTCAGCCTAATTTTGATGGTAGCGATGCATCTAGTGGCGCTGAAACGTCCTCCTTGGCTCCACACATTTGTGTGCCCCATAGTTGTGTCATGTGTGGGTACGTATGCTTGGGTCCAATTGGACAACCTGTTGATCCTCTTGCACACAGTATAGATTATGAGGTGCATGAGATGCACGATACACCAAATGTTATGACACAGACTGGAGGATACCCTGGAGAGTACTCCCATGCTAGAGCCGAGAGGCACCTTCATCATACATTGATGATGTAGTGGCAAGATTTGTATTTTCACAGTTCATTCTATATTTTAAATGAATATTTATAATCTAGATAATATTAAGTACTAATTTTTATTTACATGGTCTATTTAACAATTGATGACCAAGGAGGAGTTGACATAGATCCAGGAGGGCACCTTGACAGCCATTTCATTTGGCCTTGATAGCTTTACGGTACATATATTATTGCACCTAGTCGTTTGTATTTTATTGTATTTATATTGGTATTAATTAGATTATGTAAAAACTTGCATTTGTATCTTATTTTACTCTTGTAGGGCACAAGCAGCATGAGTGCGGGGTTGTGTGATTTAGGATCTGGTAGTGCAATTGGCGACAAGGAAAGGTAATTGAATGCAAATATGATTGAATGAATAGTTTAAATAACTTATAATGATTATACACATCTAGACATAGATTGATAGTTTCATATACTTTTTGTGTATATGTACAGAGAATTCTTGGCTTCACATCCTTGTTGACTATACCTACTATACCCGAAGATGCAGAAGAAGAAGAGATGCCTCGAGTACATGTGTGTTTATTTTATTTTGTGTTTAGTAGATATAATTTGTTATTATCAGTGACAATTATATGCTAACTTGTATCAATGTCATGTTTATGAACATATGTAGGTTGTGTATGAAAATATAGAAAACATACCTCCTCTACCGAAGACATACATCAAGAGTCCTGCAAAGCCGAAGAGAAAATGTGGAGATGAAGTAAAAAAGAATAGTTCAATTATAGTTCATTTTTATGTTAACTTTTCGAATGTGAGTTATATAATATAACTAATCTCAATCGTGGTTTGTTTTTTCTTGTGCAAGATCCTTCAGAACCGAGCAGTGCGACAAAGAGGATCGATTTTGATGATCCATCAGCAACTTAGGATGTTATAGATAGTTTTGGGATGCTTGCATGTCTAGTTGGCATGTATATTTTGTATATGGACATACATTCACGTATATAGACATACATTTTGTTTGAGTTGGCATTTATGCCATATTTGTGTATGGACATACACTTGTAATCATTTGACATTTTCATATATACAGAAGTTGATATTTGATTATATAAATTGTTTCTCATCTGTGCATGGTGTTTTCATGGAAATATTTAATCTTCAATCCAATAATTAACAATGGTTAATAATGGTTATTTAATGAACAATACAATTCATTTCATTTCATCGTAAGTGTTGTTTGTATAATAAACAATACAATTCATTTAATGAACAATACAATAAAATTCATTA